>NW_021296314.1:0-2382 GCF_002162155.2 Triticum dicoccoides | reverse complement strand
GGAGAAGAATGGTTACTCTTGTATCTTACCTTTGTTGACTTTGGATCTTGTGCTACCATATGCTTTCGATGATCTAGCCCTTGTGTGATCAATTACTTGTCGGTTGAGTGATTCTCTCGTTTCTCCCTGTGATTTCCCTTGTGTTCTTCCGCGCGTTCTTCGTGTTTCTCCGTAGGATCCACTCCAAACATGAAAGATCGTCCCCATAGGGTTCCGCCCTACATCAGGTTCCTTGGGCATCCCCAAGCTTAGGCTCTTGCCACTCCTTATTCCATACTCCATCAGATCCTTACCCAAAACTTGAAAACTTCACAACACAAAACTCAACAAAAAATCTTATAAGCTCTGTTATTATAAGAAAATAAATCACCACTTTATGGCACTGTTGTGAACTCATTATTTATTTATATTGGTGTAATATCTACTATATTCCAACTTTTCCATGGTTCATACCCCCGATATACCCATAGATTCATCAAAATAGGCAAACAACACAAAGAAAACAGAATGTGTCATAAACAGAACAGTCTGTCGTAATCTGGAATCTTCGAATGCTTCTATAACTCCAAAACTTTTGAAAATTAGGACAACCTGGCAAATTTGTGTACCAATCTTGTGAAAAAAGAATCAGATCAAAAACATGCTCCTGTGAATTATGAAAATTATTTTCCAGAGCTAAAAAAGTTTATATTTTTCAGCAAGATCAAAACAACTATCACCGTAAGCCATCCTAAAGGTCTTACTTGGCACAAACACTAATTAAAACACAAAACCACATCTAACCACATACTAGATGAATTATTCAAAGCAAAACAGGAACAAAAAGCAAAGAACAAAAATAAAATTGGGTTGCCTCCCAACAAGCGCTATTGTTTAACGCCCTTAGCTAGGCATAAAAACACGAATAGATCTAGGTATTGTCATCTTTGGTATGAAATACATAAGTAGCTCTCATAATAGATTCATATGGAAACTTAATTTTATTTCTAGGAAAGTATTCCAAGCCCTTCCTTAATGGAAATTAAAATCTAATGTTTCCTTCTTTCATATCAATAATTGCACCAATCGTTCTAAGGAAAGGTCTACCAAGAATAATAGCACATGTAGGATTGCAATCTATATCAAGAACAATGAAATCTACAGGCACATAATTCTTATTTGCAACAATAAGAACATCATTAATCCTTCCCATAGGTTTCTTAATAGTGGAATCCGCAAGATGCAAATTTAAATAACAATCATCAAATTCACTGAAACCTAACACAGCACATAAAGTTTTGGAATCGTGGAAATGCTAGCACCCAAATCACACAAGGGCACTCATAGTCTTTAATATTAATATTAATAGTAGGTTCCCACTCATCATAAAGTTTTCTAGGGATAGAAACTTCCAATTCAAGCTTTTCTTGAAAAGATTGCATCATAACATCAAAAATATGTTTAGTAAAAGCTTTGTTTTGATTATAAGCATGAGGAGAATTCAACATGGATTGCAACAAGGAAATAAAATCTATTAAAGAACAATTAGCATAATTAAATTCCTTGAAATCCAAAATAGTGGGTTCATTGCTACTTAAAGTCTTGACCTCTCCAATCCCACTTTTATCAATTTTTGCATCAAGATCTAAAAACTCTGAATCATTGGGACGCATTTTAACTAATGTTGACTCATCTCCAGTCCCATCTTTAATAAAATTTATATTGGAAAAGAAAGATTCAATAGGAGTCACATCAATCACTTTAAGATCTTCATCACTATTTTCACGAAAACAAGAAGTACACGCTTTTACAAACAAATCTTGTTTAGCACGCAACTTAGTGGTTCTTTCTTTGCACTCATCAATGGAGATTCTCATAGCCTTTAGAGATTCATTGATTTTATGCTTGGGTGGAATAGATCTAATTTTCAAAGAATCAACATCAAGATAAATTCTACCCACGTTCCTAGCAAAATCATCAATCTTAAGCAATTTTTCTTCAACCAAAGCATTGAAAATCCTTCGCGAAATCATAAATTCTTTAACACTATTCTCAAAATTAGAGGACATATTATTATAATTTCCATAAGAATTGTTGAAGAAATTACCATAATTATTAGAGGAATTACTAGGAAATGACCTAGGATTACAATTACCTCTATACGCATTATTACCAAAATTGTTCCTACCAACAAAATTCACATCCATTGATTTATTATTAATCTCAATCAAAGTAGACAAGGGCATATCATTAGGATCAATAGAAGCACTCTTGCTAGCAAATAATTTCATAAGTTCATCCATCTTTTCGCTTAAAACATTAATCTCTTCAATCGCATGCACTTTTTTACTAGTCGAAGATTTTTCGGTGTGCCATTGAGAATAATTAATGATACGTCTCCAA
>NW_021296313.1:0-1770 GCF_002162155.2 Triticum dicoccoides | reverse complement strand
TCATAATCAGTCTGACCAGTTTCAGCACTGATGGCCTTGTTGACAAGTTTCTGAAAAGATGTGCACTCATGCAGACGGAGGTCGCGGCGAAGCTCAGGACTAAGTCCCTTACGGAACCTTGCTTGCTTCTTGGCGTCAGTAGAAACTTCCTCGGTTGCATATCGTGCGAGGTTACCAAACTCCCTGCTGTAAGCATCCACAGAGAGTCGGCCTTGGGTGAAATTGCAAAATTCCTCACGTTTACGGTCCATGAGACCCTCCGGAATGTGATGTTCACGGAAAGCCTCACTGAATTCAGCCCAAGTAGTAACATGACCCGCTGGGCGCATAGCTCCATAATTCTCCCACCATAGACTGGCGGGGCCTTCAAGATGATATGCAGCAAAGGTGACCTTGTCAGCCTCCGCTACCAGTGCGGAACGCAGTTTGTGAGAGATACTGCGAAGCCAGTCATCAGCGTCGAGAGGCTCGACGGAGTGGTGGAACGTGGGTGGATGTAATTTGATAAAATCACTGAGTGACACCACATTAGTCCTCTGATGGTGTGTCGTGTTCTGTTCAATACGCTCCAACAAACGGTTGGTCTCCCGCTTGTTTCTCTCAGCTTCCATCATAACCTCGGCTAGGGAAGGGGGATGAGGCAGATTTGCATCCCTGACTTCACTGCCTTCGGCCTGCTCTTGAGGAGCAGGGTTAGTGCGCGTGTTGACCATCCTAGGTAAACAAGACAATGATTTAGTCAGGATGATAAATTCTGACATAGGATACAAAATGTAAGGGATAACTCGAAATGCAAGATGATCATCCGTATGACATGGTAGATACAGAAACTGCTTCTTTATTCCATCATCATACACACCATACAGGGTTTAGTACAAGACCAAACAAAGTACTATTACGGTGAAAAGAGGATTACATCTCATCGGAGGCATCCCAAGCTCCTATACATTGTTTTTCTACATCTCCGGAAAGAGTACAAACTAGGTCATATCCCACGAGTCACGCGGGACGATAGACGACACAGCTAGTGCAAACTAGTGATACTACCACTAACTCAGACCGATCCGTAGTAGTCCTCGTAGAAGTCACCTCCATAGCCTGGAAGCTCAACATGATCATCCGGAAACAGACGATCTCGCGGAGCTTGTGGACCATAGGGGCCAGGATGAGGTCTTGGACCAACAGACGGTGGCCTGCGGGGACCGCGAGGTGGGGTGATGCCTCCTACATCACGCCAACCCATTACGTCTGGCAGAGCAGATCTCACAGGATAGAGATCGCGCATATCCGAATATCCAGCTTGCACCGCCGGTGCAAACCGATTCAAAGTGGCCCAGTGGTCAGCACGGGTATTGAAGAGCTCTAACCTCAAGGCCCGATTTTCACGGTCCTTATCCTCGAGCATCTCAGCAGTGGTGCGAGTCCGTGAATCCTCCTGGGTGGGGTCAGCATAGATAGCCTGGAGATACCCTTGTGCTCCCGGAAGTGATCCTGGCATATACCGGAAATCAGAGTCCCGAAATAGACCAGATCTGACTCGCATGATGGTCATCATAGAGTAGGCGGCGTCCTGCACAGCCATCTCAATAGTAACCCCGAGTCCATAGGAGCAGTGAAGGGGCTCGGTGGATCCAGGATAAGATGAAAATATCCTGACAGTGCAGAGATACTGGCTTTGATTGAAGTCCCGAAATTGCTCTTCGACCGTGTACTCAGGATACCAGCGGTATCCAGCCTCGGTCATTACCCTGACCAACATGGCGGTATGAC
>NW_021296312.1:0-1332 GCF_002162155.2 Triticum dicoccoides | reverse complement strand
TTTCATGCATGATCAAACAAGTTAAATTGATGTTTTAAGCAGAACAAGGAAAAGCACTTTAAAAGGCCATGTTTGAGTTTGAAATTTGAATCTTTGATTCAAATTTGTTCAAACCCTTTTGGTTTTAGTTGCATTAGCCCAACACACTCATATTGCCATGTTTCATGCATGCATCATATTGTTGCACATTGTTTGGTGATGATTGTGTATCGATGTTCTTTGCGGCAGGTTCTGCCTCCGAGGGGTACCGTGATTACCCTAACGAAGAACCGTATCAGTGCATCGAACCATCAGGCAAGCAACCAACCATTTGATCATATCGATACAATCCCATGTTCTCGCTCCTGCTCTCTTTTACTGCATTAAGACAACACGTTTCAAACTGCTGTGTGCTACGGTAGTTGAACCCATTTCCTCTGCATGACCTGTCATTGCCACAGTAACTAGATGAAACCCACTAGCATGTGTAGGAGTTGATTGAGCCATATGTATGTGTTGTTCCTACCTTGTTATGCCTGCTATGCTTAGAGTCGTGTCAGGTCTGGTTCATCTGGGTGATGGGCTAGAGTGAAATGATTAAGTCGGTAATGAGAGTGGTGTGGTGAACACGATTTGGTAAAGGTATCGATGAGAGGCCATGTAGGAGTACATGGTGGGTTGTTTCATTGAAGCCGACCTTAAGCACTGAGATCTGTATGTGTGATTTAAGATACAACTACTACCATGCATTGGGCCCTGAAATATGACCCCGCTCGACTTCTTATTCACCCTAGCTCTCTGTCCAGGAGTTGCAAGTAGTTTCTGGTGTTTGTAGCCTACTGGAGGCCGTGGACAGCGCTGACCATAGGGGTGGGCTGTGATGCGGTAGGTACGTGGCCGGGTGTACCCCGTTAGGTATCTCGGGAACCCTGTTCACATCGTTCGGGGCCGTATGGGAAACCTCGGCCGGACTCCCTGCGGATGGAACCTGAATAGGCGATAAACCTGGACTAGAGGCTTAAGTGTTTAGGTAGGTCGTGGTCTACACCCACGTCGGCTTTCGCTTGAAGTCTGCCGAGCACATGTCGTGTGCAGACGCTAAGTGGTGGAAACATGTATGAAGAAGTACACCCCTGCAGGGTTATCATAATCTATTCGAATAGCCGCGTCCACGGTAAAGGACTACTTGGTTGCCTATACAGTTCATAGACAAGTAAATGGAAACTACTAAAAGCCTCAAGATAAGTGTGAGTGCCGAGGATGGCTCTTCCGTAGGAAGACGGAGGTGGATCCTCGGTAGTGTATTGAAGTGGTGAGTAGTGGACTCGTGTGCGCAAAACCATTTCAAGTTGA
>NW_021296311.1:0-1217 GCF_002162155.2 Triticum dicoccoides | reverse complement strand
ATGGACGACTTCGTAGTCATCTTCATCACCTTGCCACCGATAGCCATCCATGAAACCACGCAAGAGCAGGTGGTCCCGCACCTGCCCGGAATCCGGGTCCACAATAAGGCTATTCAGCTTGCATCTTCGACACGGACATCTTATCTCCGTCTCGTTCTTTTGAAGCATCTCGGCCTTCGCGGACCTCAAAAACCTATTCACGATGCCTTCGGTCATCGTGCGGACCATGGTCGCCTGCGGGGTAGAGCAAAACGATATTTTAGAACCAAGAAAAAATTTGGCATGACTTTCCCTAAAAATAGGACCAAAAAGAATGCTTAATGCCAAAATTCTCGCCGAAACGGAAATGAATCAACATTCCGGCAAAATATTGGCAACTATTGCATTTCAAATACCGGTACACCTCCAAACACAAACACATATGCAACACCACAAACATATGCAACACCACAAACATACATAGATCTAGCTAGGCCATAAAAAGTGCATGTGCACATTGTTGTAGGGAGAACAACATAAATATAGCTTCCCCCCTTACTTACCTAGCAAAACAAGGTAACTTAACCACTTAATTTGAATGAATCTATGGTGGAAATGAGGTGAAAGAGAGGAGGCACCCGAGACAAGGAGGAGGCGGTGGAGAGAATGAAGTGGGGAGAAAGTGAGTGTGGGAGGAGAGGCTGTCCAAAATATCTTGTTGCTGCCCACTTACTAATGGCGCACCAGCAACAAATGCGCCATTAGTAATCCAGGTTACTAATGGCGCACCCCCTGGTGGTGCGCCATTAGAACTTTTGCAAAAAAAGGAATAAAAGCAATAATTAAAAAAATAACATTAGTGGCGCACCTTTTGGCTGGTGCGCCATTACTAGTTACAACTAGTAATGGCGCACCACCAGGGGATGCGCCATTAGTATGTTTGGACAGGCACACTAGTTCAAAAAAAATTGGTACTAATGGCGCACCGTGGTCAGGGTGCGCCATTAGTAGTTTCAACACTAATGGCGCATCAGAAGGTGGTGCGCCATTAGTATATACTAATGGCGCACCACTTGTCTGGTGCGCCATTAGTGTCATTTCCATCTATAGCCCTTTTCCTAGTAGTGTCCACACCACGGGGTCATGTTCAACCACCCCTCCACGGCCACCCCTCCACCGTCTACTGTTCATCCAGCCCTCCACACCACGGCTTCCTGTTCATCCAGAGGCAACGCCAC
>NW_021296310.1:0-1109 GCF_002162155.2 Triticum dicoccoides | reverse complement strand
GGGCCCTCTCGGTAATACACATCACATAAGCCTTGCAAGCATTACAACTAATATGTTAGTTGTGAGATGATGTATTACGGAACGAGTAAAGAGACTTGCCGGTAACGAGATTGAACTAGGTATTGGATACCGACGATCGAATCTCGGGCAAGTAACATACCGATGACAAAGGGAACAACGTATGTTGTTATGCGGTCTGACCGATAAAGATCTTCGTAGAATATGTAGGAGCCAATATGGGCATCCAGGTCCCGCTATTGGTTATTGACCAGAGACTTGTCTCGGTCATGTCTACATTGTTCTCGAACCCGTAGGGTCCGCACGCTTAAGGTTACGATGACAGTTATATTATGAGTTTATGCATTTTGATGTACCGAAGGTTGTTCGGAGTCCCGGATGTGATCACGGACATGACGAGGAGTCTCGAAATGGTCGATACGTAAAGATTGATATATTGGAAGCCTATGTTTGGACATCGGAAGTGTTCCGGGTGAAATCGGGATTTTACCGGGTTACCGGGAGGTTACCGGAACCCCCCGGGAGCCATATGGGCCTTCATGGGCCTTAGTGGAAAGGAGAAAGGGGCAGCCCAAGGGGGCTGCGCGCCTCCCCCCTTCCCCTAGTCCTATTAGGACTAGGAGAGGTGGCCGGCCACCCCTCTCCCTCTTTCCCCCTTGGGAATCCTAGTTGGAATAGGATTGGGGGGGGAGTCCTACTCCCGGTAGGAGTAGAACTCCTCCTGCGCCTCTCTCTCTTGGCCGGCGCCCCCTCCCCCCCTTGGCTCCTTTATATACTGAGGTAGAGGCACCCCAAAGACACAAGTTGACACAAGTTGATCCACGTGATCTATTCCTTAGCCGTGTGCGGTGCCCCCTGCCACCATATTCCTCGATAATACTGTAGCGGAGTTTAGGCGAAGCCCTGCTGCTGTAATTCATCAAGATCGTCACCACGCCGTCGTGCTGACGAAACTCTTCCCCGACACTTTGCTGGATCGGAGTCCGGGGATCGTCATCGAGCTGAACGTGTGCTCGAACTCGGAGGTGCCGTAGTTTCGGTGCTTGATCGGTTGGATCGAGAAGACGTACGACTACTTCCTCTACGTCGTG
>NW_021296309.1:0-2197 GCF_002162155.2 Triticum dicoccoides | reverse complement strand
GGGGTCCCGAAGCGATTTCCATAGTTGTTGAACCCCAAGGTGTCCTTACGTGTTGCTCATCAACACTCGCAGTTTTGGCCGATTCTGGCCCGTTTCATGGACTATTACTAACCGTTTTGGGGTCCCAAAGCGATTTCCATGGTTGTCGAACTCCAAGGTGCGCTTACGTGTTGGTCATCAACAATCACAGTTTGGGCCGATTCTGGCCCGTTTCTTGGACTACTACTCTATTTTGGGGTCTCAGAGTCATTTCCATGATTGGCGAACCCCAGGGTGCGTTTACGTGTCGGTCATCAACACTCACATATTTTGCCGAATCGTGTCCGTTTCGTGCACTATTACTCAGTGTTTTGGAGACCCAGAGGGATTTCCACCATTGATGAACCCCAGGGTGCATTTATGTGTCTGTCGTCAACACTCACAGTTTTGGCCAATTCTGACATGTTTCGTGGACTATTACTCACGGTTTTGGGGTCCCGAAGTGATTTCCATAGTTGTTGAACTCCAAGGTGTGCTTACGTGTTGGTCATCAACACTCGCAGTTTTGGCCGATTCTGGCCCGTTTCATGGACTATTACTCACCGTTTTGGGGTCCCAAAGTGATTTCCATGGTTGTTGAATTCCAAGGTGCGCTTACATGTCGGTCATCAACAATCACAGTTTGGGCCGATTCTGGCCCGTTTCTTGGACTATTACTCTATTTTGGGGTCTTGGAGTCATTTCGATGATTGACGAACCCTTGGTGCGTTTACGTGTCGGTGATCAACACTCACATATTCGGCCGATTCTAGTCCGTTTTGTGCACTATCACTCAGCATTTTGGGGACCTAGAGCAATTTCCACGATCGATGAACCCCGGGGTTCGTTTATGTGTCCGTCGTCAACACTGATAGTTTTGGCCAATTCTGACGGGTTTCGTGGACTATTACTCACCGTTTCGGGGTCCCGAAGCGATTTCCATAGTTGTTGAACCCCAAGGTGTCCTTACGTGTTGCTCATCAACACTCGCAGTTTTGGCCGATTCTGGCCCGTTTCATGGACTATTACTAACCGTTTTGGGGTCCCAAAGCGATTTCCATGGTTGTCGAACTCCAAGGTGCGCTTACGTGTTGGTCATCAACAATCACAGTTTGGGCCGATTCTGGCCCGTTTCTTGGACTACTACTCTATTTTGGGGTCTCAGAGTCATTTCCATGATTGGCGAACCCCAGGGTGCGTTTACGTGTCGGTCATCAACACTCACATATTTTGCCGAATTGTGTCCGTTTCGTGCACTATTACTCAATGTTTTGGAGACCCAGAGGGATTTCCACGATCGATGAACCCCGGGGTTCGTTTATGTGTCCGTCGTCAACACTGAGAGTTTTGGCCAATTTTGACTGGTTTCGTGGACTATTACTCACCGTTTTGGGGTCCCGAAGCGATTTCCATAGTTGTTGAACCCTAAGGTGTCCTTACGCGTTGGTCATCAATACTCGCAGTTTTGGCGGATTCTGGCCCGTTTCATGGACTATTACTCACCGTTTTGGGGTCCCAAAGCGATTTCCATGGTTGTCGAACTCCAAGGTGCGCTTACGTGTCGGTCATCAACAATCACAGTTTGGGCCGATTCTGGCCCGTTTCTTGGACTACTACTCTATTTTGGGGTCTCAGAGTCATTTCCATGATTGACGAACCCCAGGGTGCGTTTACGTGTCGGTGATCAACACTCACATATTCGGCCGAATCGTGTCCGTTTTGTGCACTATCACTCAGCATTTTGGGGACCTAGAGCAATTTCCACGATCGATGAACCCCGGGGTTCGTTTATGTGTCCGTCGTCAACACTGATAGTTTTGGCCAATTCTGACGGGTTTCGTGGACTATTACTCACCGTTTTGGGGTCCCGAAGCGATTTCCATAGTTGTTGAACCCCAAGGTGTCCTTACGTGTTGCTCATCAACACTCGCAGTTTTGGCCGATTCTGGCCCGTTTCATGGACTATTACTAACCGTTTTGGGGTCCCAAAGCGATTTCCATGGTTGTCGAACTCCAAGGTGCGCTTACGTGTTGGTCATCAACAATCACAGTTTGGGCCGATTCTGGCCCGTTTCTTGGACTACTACTCTATTTTGGGGTCTCAGAGTCATTTCCATGATTGGCGAACCCCAGGGTGCGTTTACGTGTCGGTCATCAACACTCACATATTTTGCCGAAT
>NW_021296308.1:0-772 GCF_002162155.2 Triticum dicoccoides | reverse complement strand
GAAGAAGAAGAAGAAGAAGAAGAAGAAGAAGAAGAAGAAGAAGAAGAAGAAGAAGAAGAAGAAGAAGAAGGAGAAGAAGAAGAAGAAGAAGAAGAAGAAGAAGAAGAAGAAGAAGAAGAAGAAGAAGAAGAAGAAGAAGAAGAAGAAGAAGAAGAAGAAGAAGAAGAAGAAGAAGAAGAAGAAGAAGAAGAAGAAGAAGAAGAAGAAGAAGAAGAAGAAGAAGAAGAAGAAGAAGAAGAAGAAGAAGAAGAAGAAGAAGAAGCAGAAGAAGAAGAAGAAGAAGGAGAAGAACGAGAAGGAGAAGAAGGAGAAGAAGGAGAAGAAGGAGAAGAAGGAGAAGAAGGAGAAGATGATGAGGACATCAATACAATTGTTACACCCACAGCCCCTGCTGCTATACATACTGGACCAATTACTAGAGCTCGTGCACGCCAACTAAATTACCAGGTACTTTCGTTTCTTGGTAATGATTCTAATGTTTATGAGAATATGATGCTGCCTAAATTGGATACATTTGTTTTGCTTACAAATGAAGGGCCTAGCTTGGAGAAGGATGAACATTGGAGCAAGAACAAGCATGGAGATGATGGCATGCGCAAGGGAAACAAGAACGGAGTTACAAGTGATGATTTCAGGACTTTGAAGCCACCATAATGGGTGCATGAAGCCTTGGACGAAATATACAAGATGCCACTTCATAAATTTCGTCCCGAGGCTATTTTAGGTGCTGCGTCACCTTATTATTGGGCCAGGCCCATGTAATTTCGAAATA
>NW_021296307.1:0-966 GCF_002162155.2 Triticum dicoccoides | reverse complement strand
AAAAAATTTCCTACGCACACGCAAGATCATGGTGATGTATAGCAACGAGAGGGGAGAGTGTTGTCTACATACCCTTGTAGACCGTAAGCGGAAGCGTTAGCACAACGCGGTTGATGTAGTCGTACGTCTTCACGGCCCGACCGATCAAGCACCAAAACTACGGCACCTCCGAGTTCTAGCACACGTTCAGCTCGATGACGTCCCTCGAACTCCGATCCAGCCGAGTGTCGAGGGAGAGTTCCGTCAGCACGACGGCGTGGTGACGATCTTGATGTTCTACCGTCGCAGGGCTTCGCCTAAGCACCGCTACGATATTATCGAGGTGGACTATGGTGGAGGGGGGCACCGCACACGGCTAAGAGATCCAAGGGATCAATTGTTGTGTCTTTGGTGCTAGCCCTGCCCCTCTATTTATATGTTGAGCCCCGGAGTCGAAACTTGGAGCAAAAGCCTCCTCAAAGTCGGTTTTGCCCGAAAGGCAAGAGTCCCACTCGGACTCCAGGACCAAACGCCACAATCCTTGGCGTCTGGCCCAGACTCCATGGGCCTCGGCGTCTGGCCCAGGGCCAGACGCCAGGGTCTCCGGCGTTTGGCCCCCTGGCCTCCGCAAAACTCCTTTTGCACCGATCTAAAGCCTCATGGGCTTGACCCCTTGGCCTAACCATATCATCCAATATATGAATCTTTACGTCTCGACCATTTCGAGACTCCTCGTCATGTCCCCAATCTCATCCGGGACTCCGAACTCCTTCGGTACATCAAAACATGTAAACTCATAATATAACTGTCATCGTAACCTTAAGCGTGCGGACCCTACGGGTTCGAGAACAATGTAGACATGACCGAGACACGTCTCCGGTCAATAACCAATAGCGGGACCTGGATGCCCATATTGGCTCCTACATATTCTACGAAGATCTTTATCGGTCAGACCGCATAACAACATACGCTGTTCCCTTTGTCATC
>NW_021296306.1:0-1562 GCF_002162155.2 Triticum dicoccoides | reverse complement strand
TGAAACATGATAAAAGTAGGAATATGAAAGGCATGGCACGATGGCCACATGCACGGAATCATCAAGCAAGAGCACCCCCGCCAAAACCACCACCTCCGCCATAACCACCACCACCTCCGCCATAACCACCACCACCTCCGTCAAAAGCACCACCTCCGCCAAAACCGTCATCGCGACCACCACCACTCTGCCAGATCGGAGTGACTGGGGTCGACGGAGCAGGAGTCGAGCCACCGGTCCCCTACATGTTTCAAAAAAGATTCTAACGGTAAATATGATATGATAGTGTTTCATGAACGAGAACTAGTTTGCTAGTAGTTAGGCAAATGTACTAACCGAACCATCACTGCCTAGTGCCACCCATTCATCGAACGTGGGCACGTGTGGGGGTTCTCCTGCAGGTGGTGGTGGGGGTCCCATTTGTGGTGGATCCGTGCGGTTAGTCCAAGACGCCAACATAGCCTGAATGTTAGTTAAACAAGCAAACTAGAAGATGAGAAGGAATGAAAGTGCAAAAATTTAGGTTGGTTTTAAGAGGGCAAAACTAACCGTCATCATCTGACGGTTGTAATCATCGTTTGCCTTCACTCGTTTCAAGTACTCCCGCACCTCGAGATTCCTATGCTCGACAAACTCCTTATATGCCTACATAATTTAGGTTGTTTCTAAGTGAGCAATGCTGAAAATAAACTGAGAATGCAAGATAGAAAAAGATAAGGAGGAAGTACTTACAGCATGCTGGCGGGCTAAGGGAGTCTGTGAACGCCCCGTACTCTCTAACTGGCTCGGGTTGCTAGCCCGAAGCCGTGTGTACGAGATCGAAGGAGTGATCAAGCCATCGAAACAAGGATACCGGCCATTCTTCTTCCCCTGGATGGCCACCACCGCCGTGTCGTCGATCTGAGACTGGGCGACCTCAGCAACAGGAACATCCGGATGCAACTCCTGATAGTGATGAATGTAAGACCCCAGGTGCTCCTCGGTCTTGCCGTAGTATTGGCTCTCTCCCTCCTTGCGATGACTCCGCTCGCGGGCCAGCTTCCACGACTCCATGTCTGAGAGCGGCCTCTTCAACTTGTCCTCCTACAACGTCAAATAGAAGTCAGCCATACATAAGAACAAGACGTAAAGAAGAACAAAAATGCATCATGCACATAGATATACCTTCATGGCCTTGAAGCCCCAGTGGTTCCTGTTTCCTTGGCCGTGTGTCCCGTCGTCTCCACGGTTAGCCCGGGCCTTGATGCTCTTGGCAGCAAACTCTGCATCGGCGCCGAGCCACCTATCCACCAAACTCGCCCATCCGTCATGCCTTCCATAGCACCAACGAGGAACAACCTATGCAAATTTTGAAAGCATGACATGTGAGCACGAAACATATAGTTGACTGCTTGAAACAATGAAAAGTTAGTAATAGTTACCATCATAAACTGCTCCTTGCTCAAGGTAAGTCGTAGCTTCTGCGCTTGAGTTTTGGTCATCTTTTGGTGCAGGTAGTAGTGGTAGTACTGCGAGACGGCAACCCAGCGCACCTCGTACTGCAACTGACGAGCTTTCTTCTT
>NW_021296305.1:0-1284 GCF_002162155.2 Triticum dicoccoides | reverse complement strand
ATATGCAATATTTTTGGTCATATCCAAGGTAGTCATGTCCTCATCATCCTCCCCTTCTTGAAAATAAAGCCGTCCTCGGCGTTGCTTAATCTGAAATGTGGCTAACAAAAGAGACAAGGTGTACATGTTGTATATGTATATGTCATCCATTTTTACTTCCCTTGATTTTTGCATATATGACACATGAATAGATGAGTAACTTGCATAGTTCATAAAATCTAAAGCCAAAAAATTAGCACAAGAAGTAGTAGGCATGAAAATATTGCAACTCAGTTTGCACATATAAGTGAAGCTCTTATTCATTTCAAAAGATTGACAATGTTCATCATTAAACCATCCCAACATTGGTGAATAAACCTTACTTGCATCAAATTTACATGCTACAACATGCTTAAATAAGCAAACATGCAATAAGTCATTCAACACAGAATCATCACCAAGATTAGAGGTCATATCAAAATGATTAAACATTGGTTCTTTTGCATCAATAGTTAATTCAATGGGTGCACTCAAAATTGTTGGTATTTCAGTTGTTTGATCACATGGCAAAGTCAAATTATCAACGTAGTCCTCTAAAATAGGTGGTGTGATCAAAGTAGTGGGTTGCTCATCAGATGGTGCATTCAAATTGACAAGGCATTCATCATTCTCATGTAGAGATGGAAGATCAGTACCTTTGTCATTACCTCTTATGATCAACTCAGATGATGTAGCCACTCTCGGGGGCGATGTGTCACATGGTGGAGGTGATGTAGTCCTGACAACAACGGATGTGGTTGTCATAGTATGCCTATTAGTTGAAGGAACAATCATATCAACTCTTGGAATGTGCACCGTGCGCTTGTTCTCCTCGTGGCCAACACGTCGTTTTATTTCCTGTTCAGCTTTGCAAGCAAGATGAAACAAATGGTCCATAGGGTAACACTCTTCATGAATTAGTATCTCTTGAATATCACGGTTTAATCCTCCCCAAAATCTATCCATAAAATCATCTTCACTTTCTTCTAAAGAGGAATGCAACAAGGTAGTTTGTAAATCATCATAATATTTTGTTACAGTTTCACTACCTTGTTTTAAGTGTTGCAACTTCTTAATCATGTCACGAGTATAATAAGCAGGGACGAAAGTATGTCGCATGGCAAGTTTTAAATCATCCCAAGTAGTAGGTATATAATCAGGGTGTAACCGACAATATTCACTCCACCAAACCAAAGCATAACCAGTGAAAGAACCAACCGCAACCTTAACCTTTTTATGTTCATCGAAATTATGGGAAGCAAATAT
>NW_021296304.1:0-1046 GCF_002162155.2 Triticum dicoccoides | reverse complement strand
GGTGTTTCTGAGTGTTTTGAGACAGGTGCCATTATAGGAAGTTTTTTTGACCCGTTTCCAGTTTTTGGGTCCGGGCAGTCGAAAAAAAAAAAATTGGTCGAAAAAATTTCGTGCCCATCCTGTCAGTTTGAGCTAGGAAGAGTTTTGAGACACTCGCCATTATAGTGATTTTTCGCAAAAAAAAAAAGAGCGAAAAAAAAATTCAGAGTGTGCTTTTCCCTTGTTTACGTGCCGCGCCGTGATTTTGTTGGTGTTCTAGGCTCGCGTCTCTAGCACAGTCTAGCCTAGGACCAGCACAGTACCGTCGTTGAGCGTTTATTCAACTTTGCATCTCTGAATTGATTATTGCTGACCCTTTTTGCTACCATACTATAGGCCTTCCCAGCTCCACATACATCTACGTCGTGTGTTCGACTCTCCCTGGTAATCGCTCTATCCAAGCTTTGAGAGTTTTTGACTACAACGGTTGCCGATCACCGCCTGCTGCTGGGTAAGAACTGGTAAGAATTTGAGATTTGCTTGACGGATTTGTGATACACCACCACCACTTCTTAGTAGTCTATAGGATCATATTCTTGTGTGTTTCTATTGCTGCTAACCATGCCAGGATCACAAGCCGACGAGATTGACTGGGAGAATTTATCGAACAAGGAGCTTCATGATAAGTTTCAGCAAATGATGACTGAACAGGTGCAAGATGTGCTGAACAATTTTGAAGAGGCCATGGAGAAGATCACTGGCCTTGAGAAGACGTTCGAAACAAAGCTCGATAACAGATTTAATGAATTGCTCGCGCGTCTTCCACCACCACCACCCGCTGCACCTAATGCACCTCTCCAACAACAACAACAACGACTACCTCCACGTCGCGAAATAGACCTTCGCCGAGCGAGCCGTGTTCCTCTTGCGTTTGGCCAAACTGTTGGTGCTGCTGTTGATACTTCTGTGGCTCCTGCTACTGCTGTTGCTGGTACCCAGGAGGATGATGAGTATGCGGGCGATTATGAGGATGAGGTTGATCAAAATCAGATCTACGAGCAGCCACC
>NW_021296303.1:0-885 GCF_002162155.2 Triticum dicoccoides | reverse complement strand
TTGTCACACCCTAGCTAGTCATGCATCAGAGTGTGTGCATCATGTTTAAAATTCCATTTAATTTTGAAATGGGGATTTGTGAAACCCTCAGAATCATTTTTGAAAATGACTCAAATAAAAATTTCTCCAAAAGGGTCCAAGAAAATGCTCATGTTGCTCTCTGAAAATATTGGACAGAGATAAAAATCAAACCAATATTTCTAAGAGCTCATAGGTATTTATTTTGGGCATTTGGAATTAATGCATAACTATTTGCTTTGGAAATATATTAGATATATATATTAATATATGTCCAAATATTATGCCACCTGTTGGGGAGCTCTGGAATAATATAACTAGCTCCTGCAAAAAGTGGCATAAGATAATAAAATGATTTAATATTTTATTTAAATCAAAACAAATGTCAGAAATTAGAAAACAGAAATAAATAAAAGAGGGAAACCTTACCTGGGCCTCTTACCTGGCGCCTCTGGCCCAGCCAGCTGGCCGGCCCAGCCAGCAGGCGGCCCAGCCCGTCTCCCTCCTCTGTCGTCTTCGTCCTCGACAGAGGGAGGGGAGTGTGCCCGGCGCGCGCGCGCGCCACCGCGCCACGCCACCAGCTCGCCTGCCTGCCTGCCCCTCCCCTCCTCGTCTGGATGGCCTGGAACGACGCCACGCCCTCCCCTGCTCTCTCTCACTCTCCCCCGGTTCTTCCTCTCCTCCCCCTCGCTCTCTCTCTTCCGTGTCCGAAGCACCCATCGCCGTCGTTCGCCATAGCAGCCGCCACCGGCCTCCCCTCGCCTCCCCGACACGCTCCCCAGCTCCGCCCCGACCCCCTCTACCTCCTCGTCAAGCCACAAGACGCCGGACGCCCTGTGGAGCCGCCGTCGCCATCGTCTTCCTCCT
>NW_021296302.1:0-1015 GCF_002162155.2 Triticum dicoccoides | reverse complement strand
AGAGAGAGAGAAGGAAGTACTTGGCCTCACCCGTGCAGCCCAGCCGGCCCAGCTCCCCCACCTGGCCGGCCCAGCCCACCTCCTCCCCTTTGTCTTCTTCCTCCCCTCGCACCGAAGCAGCTCGGTGGCGAGCGCCGATGCCGCCTCGGCCACCTCCTGCCTCCCTGCTTGCCTCCGCTACTCCCTGGAGACGCCACGCGGCTCCCTCAGGCCTCTCTCAACTCCCTCCCGTGCTCATCCCCTTCTCCTGCTCTCCCTCTCGCTCCGCACCTCGGACCCGAACGGAGCCGTCGCCACCGACGCCGTTCGCCGCGGCCACCATCCCCCTCTCGCCTCCCCGACGCCTCCCAGAGCTCCGCAGTGCCTCCCTCGACCTCCTCGACGTCTCACGCGACCAGAAGGGCCCCGAGCAGCCGCCATCGTCATCATCCCCAAGCTTCGGCCCCGGCGCCATTCTCCGTCGAATTCGGCCACTCCGGCGCGCCCCCGAGCTCGCTGACCCTCCCTGCACGATCCCCGTGAGTCCCTGCTTCGTTTCCCCCTAACCCCAAGTCCGATTTCGAGCTCTAGCCGCCCCCTCTACCGGAGCCGAGACGCTCCGCCGCACGGACTCGTCGCCGGAGAAGCCCCGGTGACCAAATGGCCCCGCGCGTGCGTCCGTTGCACTCGCAACGACCCGTGGAGCAACGCTAGCGTGGCAGCTAGCTTGTTTGCAAGCCGCAGCACTAACCCCGCACCCACCCGAGCTCCGGCCGCCGCCTCGGGCTCCATTCCGGCGAACCCCGGCCACCCCCGCACCTCCCGTTGGCCCCCCTAGATGCGCACGGGCACGAGCTACCTTCTGGTGCCCTTCGCGCGTCCAGCCGCCGCCCGTAGTGCAACCCCGGTGAACTTCCGCCGCGTTTCGGGTCGCCGCCGGCCGAACTCCGGTGGCCAGTGACGTGGCGCTGTCATTAGCCACTAATGACCACGCTAAACACCCCCCCACAGACACTGACAGCGGGCCCCGTAGCGG
>NW_021296301.1:0-1997 GCF_002162155.2 Triticum dicoccoides | reverse complement strand
AAAATGATCGCGGTAAATGAGTAAGAGACATCATAGATCACACCGTATCCAATAAAGTACGGTTATGACATTCGGACACACCATTTCGCTGTGGTGTTCCAGGTGGTCTTAGTTGTGAAACTATCCCATGTTGTTTCAAATGAAGACCAAACTTGTAACTCAAATATTCTCCTCCACGATCAGAACGTAGAAACTTTATTTTCTTGTTACGATGATTTTCCACTTCACTCTGAAATTCTTTGAACTTTTCAAATGTTTTATACTTATGTTTCATCAAGTAGATATAACCATATCTGCTCAAATCATCTGTGAAGGTAAGAAAATAACAATACCTGCCACAAACTCCAATACTCATTGGACCGCATACATCGATATGTATTATTTCCAACAAGTCAGTAGCTTGTTCCATTGTTCCGGAGAATGGAGTTTTAGTCGTCTTGCCCATGAGGCACGGTTCGCAAGCACCAAGTGATTCATAATCAATTGATTCCAAAAGTCCATCACTATGGAGTTTCTTCATGCGCTTTACACCGATATGACCCAAACGGCAGTGCCACAAATAAGTTGCGCTATCATTATTAACTTTGCATCTTTTGGCTTCAATACTATGAATATGTGTATCATCACTATCAAGATTCAATAAAAATAGACCACTCATAAGGGTACATGATCATAAAAGATATTACTCATATAAATAGAACAACCATTATTCTCTGATTTAAATGAATAACTGTCTCGCATCAAACAAGATCCAGATATAATGTTCATACTTAACGCCGGCACCAAATAACAATTATTCAGGTCTAAAACTAATCCTGATGGTAGATGTAGAGGTAGCATGCCGACGACGATCGCATCGACCTTGGAACCATTTCCCACGCGCATCGTCACCTCGTCCTTAGCAAATCTTTGTTTAATCTGTAGCCCCTGTTTCGAGTTGCAAATATGAGCAACAGAACCAGTATCAAATACCCAGGCGCTACTACGAGCATTAGTAAGGTACACATCAATAACATGTATATCAAATATACCTTTCACTTTGCCATCCTTCTTATCCGCCAAATACCTGGGGCAGTTCTGCTTCCAGTGACCAATCCCTTTGTAGTAGAAGCACTTAGTTTCAGGCTTAGGTCCAGACTTGGGTTTCTTCACTTGAGAAGCAACCTTTTTGTCGTTCTTCTTGAATTTCCCCTTCTTCCCTTTGCCCTTTTTCTTGAAACTAGTGGTCTTGTTGATCATCAACAATTTATGATCCTTTTTGATTTCTACCTCCACAGCTTTTAGCATCGCTAAGAGCTCGGGAATAGTCGTGTTCATCCCTTGCATATTATAGTTCATCACGAAGCCTTTGTAGCTTGGTGGCAGTGATTGAAGAAATCTGTCAATGACACAATCAACTGGAAGATCAACTCCCAGCTGAGTTAAGTGGTTATGGTACCCAGCCATTCTGAGTATGTGCTCACTGACAGAACTATTCTCCTCGATTTTGCAGCTATAGAACTTGTTGGAGACTTCATATCTCTCAACTCGGGCATTTGCTTGAAATATTAACTCCAACTCTTGGAACATCTCATATGCTCCGTGACGTTCTAAACGTCTTTGAAGTCCCGATTCTAGGCCGTAGAGCATGGCACACTGAACTATCGAGTGGTCATCAACACGCGTCTGCCAGGCATTCAAAATGTCTGCAGTTGCGGGCGTGGGTGGTACACCTAACGGTGCTTTCAGGACGTAATTCTTCTGTGCAGCAATGAGGTTAATCCTCAAGTTACGGACACAGTCCGTGTAGTTAACTTAGTTTTCTCTAGGAACACATTAAAATTCAAAGGAACAGGAGCACGGACCATTGATCTACAATAACATAAGCATGCAAAATAACCATCAGGACCAAGTTCATGATAAATTAAAGTTCAATTAATCATATTACTTGAGAACTCCCACTTAGATAGACATCCCTCTAGTCATCTAAGCGATCACGTGATCCAAATCAACTAAAC
>NW_021296299.1:0-1418 GCF_002162155.2 Triticum dicoccoides | reverse complement strand
CCATCAGGCAAGCAACCAACCATTTGATCATATCGATACAATCCCATGTTCTCGCTCCTGCTCTCTTTTACTGCATTAAGACAACGCGTTTCAAACTGCTGTGTGCTACGGTAGTTGAACCCATTTCCTCTGCATGACCTGTCATTGCCACAGTAACTAGATGAAACCCACTAGCATGTGTAGGAGTTGTATGAGCCATATGTATGTGTTGTTCCTACCTTGCTATGCCTGCTATGCTTAGAGTCGTGTTAGGTCTGGTTCATCTGGGTGATGGGCTAGAGTGAAATGATTATGTCGGTAATGAGAGTGGTGTGGTGAACACGATTTGGTAAAGGTATCGATGAGAGGCCATGTAGGAGTACATGGTGGGTTGTTTCATTGAAGCCGACCTTAAGCACTGAGATCTGTATGTGTGATTTAAGATACAGCTACTACCATGCATTGGGCCCGAAACCAATGGACCCTCTCGGCTTCTTATTCACCCTAGTTCTCCGTACAGGAGTTGCAAGTAGTTTCTGGTGTTTGTAGCCTACTGGAGGCCGTGGACAGCGCTGACCGTAGGGGTGGGCTGTGATGCGGTAGGTACGTGGCCGGTTGTACCGAATACCCGTTAGGTATCTCGGGAACCCTGTTCACATCGTTCGAGGCCGTATGGGAAACCTCGGCCGGACTCCCTGCGGATGGAACCTGAATAGGCGATAAACCTAGACTGGAGGCTTAGGTGATTAGGTAGGTCGTGGCCGACACCCACGTTGGGCTTCCGCTTGAAGGTTGCCGAGTACATGTCGTGTAAACGACGGTAAGTGGTGAGAGCGTGTATGAAGAAGTACACCCCTGCAGGCTTAACATGATCTATTCGAATAGCCGCGTCCGCGGTAAAGGACTACTTGGTTGCCTATACAGTTCATAGACAAGTAAATGGAAACTGCTAAAAGCCTCAAGATAGGTGTGAGTGCCGAGGATGGCTCTTCCATAGGGAGACGGAGGTGGATCCTCGGTAGTGTATTGAAGTGGTGAGTAGTGGACTCGTGTGCGCAAAACCATTTCAAGTTGGAGTATCGTAGGATAGTCTAGCCAAGAGTCAAAGCTGGCTTGCTGCAATAACTCCACCAACCCTTCTTGATAATATGCATGTATGTAGGATCTGATGTAAGTCTTGCTGAGTACCTTTGTACTCATGTTGCTATAATTTACATTTTACAGAAGACGCTGCAACCCCTTCTGATGGGTTCTATGTAGACGTTGACATCAACGAGTAGGCTAAAGGCCCAGGTGGTGACCCTGAGCTTGTGAAGGACCATGTAGTATAGCTAGGCTTTCCAAGTCTCTTTTATTTTACTAGTTGTCTGTACTCAGACAAGTTACTTCCGCTGCTGGTTTGTATGACTGTATGACTTGAATGTTGGGTCGTGAGACCC
>NW_021296298.1:0-963 GCF_002162155.2 Triticum dicoccoides | reverse complement strand
GAAATCGCTTCGGGACCCCAAAACGGTGAGTAATAATCCAAGAAATGGGTCAGAATCGGCCAAAATTATGAGTGTTGATGACCGACACGTAAACGTACCATAGGGTTCGTTAACCATGGAAACCACTCCGGGACCCCAAAACAGTGACTAATAGTCCATCAAACGGGCTAGAATCGGCCAAAACAGCCAGTGTTGATGACCGACACATAAGCGGACCTTGGGGTTCAACAATTATGGAAATCGCTTCGGGACCCCAAAACGGTGAGTAATAATCCAAGAAACAGGGTAGAATCGGCCAAAACTGCGAGTGTTGATGACCGACACGTAAATGCACTCCAGGGTTCGTTAATCGTGGAAATCACTCCGGGACCCCAAAATATTGAGTAATAGTCCACGAAATGTGCCAGAATCGGCCAAAACTGCCAGTGTTGATGACCAACACGTAAACGCACCCCAGGGTTCGTTAATCAAGGAAATCACTCTAGGCCCCC
Source organism: Triticum dicoccoides (assembly GCF_002162155.2). NCBI lineage: Eukaryota > Viridiplantae > Streptophyta > Magnoliopsida > Poales > Poaceae > Triticum > Triticum dicoccoides. The sequence goes on along the minus strand of NW_021296298.1, from coordinate 472 downwards.
AAAATAGTGAGTTCATGAAATGGGCCAGAATAGGCCAAAACTGCCAGTGTGGATGACCGACACGTAAGCGCACCTTGGGGTTCAACAGTTATGGAAATCCCTTCGGGACCCCAAAACGGTGAGTAATAATCCAAGAAATGGGTCAGAATCGGCCAAAATTATGAGTGTTGATGACCGACACGTAAACGTACCATAGGGTTCGTTAACCATGGAAACCACTCCGGGACCCCAAAACAGTGACTAATAGTCCATCAAACGGGCTAGAATCGGCCAAAACAGCCAGTGTTGATGACCGACACATAAGCGGACCTTGGGGTTCAACAATTATGGAAATCGCTTCGGGACCCCAAAACGGTGAGTAATAATCCAAGAAACAGGGTAGAATCGGCCAAAACTGCGAGTGTTGATGACCGACACGTAAATGCACTCCAGGGTTCGTTAATCGTGGAAATCACTCCGGGACCCCAAAATA
>NW_021296297.1:8677-9791 GCF_002162155.2 Triticum dicoccoides | reverse complement strand
TCGGTCATCAAGACTCGTAGCTTTGGCCGATTATGACCCGTTTCGTGGACTATTACTCACCGTTTTAGGGTCCGAAAGCGATTTCCATAGTTGTTGAACCCCAAGGTGCTCTTACGTGTCGGTCATCAACACTCGCAGTTTTGGCCGATTCTGGCCCGTTTCGTGGACTAACTCACTGTTTTGGGGTCCCGGAGTGATTTCCACGATTAACGAACCCTGGGGTGCGTTTACGTGTCGGTCATCAACACTCGCTGTTTTTGTCGATTTCGACCCGTTTCATGGACTATTACTCACCGTTTTGGGGTCCCAAAGTGATTTCCATTCTTGTTGAACCCCAAGGTGCGCTTACGTGTCGGTCATCAAAACTCACTGTTTTGGGGTCCCGGAGTGATTTCCATGATTAACGAACCCTGGGGTGCGTTTACGTGTCGGTCATCAACACTCGCGGTTTTTGTCGGTTCTGACCCGTTTCGTGGACTATTACTCACTGTTTTGGGGTCCCAAAGCGATTTTCGTTCTTGTTAAACCCCAAGGTGTGCTTATGTGTCGGTCATCAACACTCACAGTTTTGGCCGATTCTGGCCCGTTTCGTGGACTATTACTCACTGTTTTAGGGTCCCGGAGTGATTTCCACGAGTAACGAACCCTAGGGTGCGTTTACGTGTCGGTCATCAACATTCGCGGTTTTTGTCAATTCCGACCCGTTTCGTGGACTATTACTCACCGTTTTGGGGTCCGAAAGTGATTTCCATTCTTGTTGAACCCCAAGGTGCGCTCATGTGTTGGTCATCAACACTCACAGTTTTGGCCGATTCTGGCCCGTTTCATGGAATATTACTCACTGTTTTGGGGTCCCAGAGTTATTTCCAAGAGTAACAAACCCTGGGGTGCGTTTACGTGTCGGTCATCAACGCTCGCAGTTTTGGGCGATCCTGAGCCGTTTCGTGGACTATTATTCACCGTTTCGACAAAGCGATTTCCATAGTTGTTGAACCCCAAGGTGCGCTTACGTGTCAGCTATCAACACTTGCAGTTTTAGTCGATTTTGGCCCGTTTCGTGGGCTATTACTCACTGTTTGGGTCCCGGAGTGATTTCCATGATTAATAAACCCTG
>NW_021296297.1:4003-5335 GCF_002162155.2 Triticum dicoccoides | reverse complement strand
ACTATTACTCATCGTTTTGTGGCCCCAAAGCGATTTCCATAGTTGTTGAACGCTCAGGTGCGGTTACTTGTTGGTCATCAACACCCGCAGGTTTGGCCGATTCTGGCCCGTTTCGTGGGCTATTACTCACTGTTTGGGGTCCCGGAGTGATTTCCACGATTAACGAACCCTAGGGTGCTTTTACGTGTCGTTCATCAACACTCGCGGTTTTTGTCGATTCTGACCCTTTTCGTGGACTATTACTCACCGTTTTGGGGTCCCATAGCGATTTCCATAGTTATTGAACCCCAGGATGCGTTTACGCGTCGATCATCAACAATCGCAGTTGTGGCCGATTCTGGCCCGTTTCGTGGTCTATTACTCACTGTTTGGGGTCCCGGAGTGATTTTCATGATTAACGAACCCTGGGGTGCTTTTACGTGTCGGTCATCCACACTCGCGTTTTTTGTCTATTCTGACCCATTTCATGGACTATTACTCACCGTTTTGGGGCCCCAAAGCGATTTCCATAGTTGTCGAACCCCAAGGTGCGCTTACGTGTCGGTCATCAAGACTCCCAGTTTTGGCTGATTCTGACCCATTTGGTGGACTATTACTCATCATTTTGTGGCCCCAAAGCGATTTCCATAGTTGTTAAACCCTAAGGTGCGCTTACGTGTCGGTCATCAACACTCGGAGTTTTGGCCGATTCTGGCCCGTTTCGTGGGCTATTACTCACTCTTTGGGGTCCCGGAGTGATTTCCACGATTAACGAACCCTAGGGTGCTTTTACGTGTCGTTCATCAACACTCGCGGTTTTTGTCGATTCTGACTCTTTTCGTGGACTATTACTCACGGTTTTGGGGTCCCTTAGCGATTTCCATAGTTATTGAACCCCAGGATGCGTTTACGTGTCGGTCATCAACAATCGCAGTTTTGGCCGAATCTGGCCCGTTTCGTGGTCTATTACTCACTGTTTGGGGTCCCAGAGTGATTTCCATGATTAACGAACCCTGGGGTGCGTTTACGTGTCGGTCATCAAGACTCCTAGTGTTGGCCGATTCTGACCCTTTTCGTGGACTAGTACTCATCATTTTGTGGCCCCAAAGCGATTTCCATAGTTGTTGAACCCTAAGGTGCGCTTACGTGTCGGTCATCAACACTCGCAGTTTTGGCCGATTCTGGCCCATTTCGTGGGCTATTACTCACTCTTTGGGGTCCCGGAGTGATTTTCATGATTAACGAACCCTGGGGTGCTTTTACGTGTCGGTCATCCACACTCATGTTTTTTGTCTATTCTAACCCATTTCATGGACTATTAGTCATCATTTTGTGGCCCCAAAGCGATTTCCA
>NW_021296297.1:3370-3993 GCF_002162155.2 Triticum dicoccoides | reverse complement strand
TCAATTCTGACCCGTTTCATGGACTATTACTCACCGTTTTGGGGTCCGAAAGTGATTTCCATTCTTGTTGAACCCCAAGGTGCGCTCATGTGTTGGTCATCAACACTCACAGTTTTGGCCGATTCTGGCCCGTTTCATGGAATATTACTCACTGTTTTGGGGTCCCGGAGTTATTTCCAAGAGTAACAAACCCTGGGGTGCGTTTACGTGTCGGTCATCAACGCTCGCAGTTTTGGGCGATCCCGGGCCGTTTCGTGGACTATTATTCACCGTTTTGACAAAGCGATTTCCATAGTTGTTGAACCCCAAGGTGCGCTTACGTGTCGGTCATCAACACTTGCAATTTTAGTCGATTCTGGCCCGTTTCGTGGGTTATTACTCACTGTTTGGGTCCCGGAGTGATTTCCATGATTAACAAACCCTGGGGTGCGTTTACGTGTCGGTCATCAACACTCGCGGTTTTTGTCGATTCTGACCCGTTTCGTGGACTATTACTCATTGTTTTGGGGTCCCAAAGCGATTTTCGTTCTTGTTAAACCCCAAGTGTGCTTACGTTTCGGTCATCAACACTCACAGTTTTGGCCGATTCTGGCCCGTTTCGTGGACTATTACTCACTGTTTTG
>NW_021296297.1:0-1400 GCF_002162155.2 Triticum dicoccoides | reverse complement strand
ACGCTCGCAGTTTTGGGCGATCCCGAGCCGTTTCGTGGACTATTATTCACCGTTTTGACAAAGCGATTTCCATAGTTGTTGAACCCCAAGGTGCCCTTACGTGTCGGTCATCAACCCTTGCAGTTTTAGTCGATTCTGGCCCGTTTCGTGGGCTATTACTCACTGTTCGGGTCCCGGAGTGATTTCCATGATTAACAAACCCTGGGGTGCGTTTACGTGTCGGTCATCAACACTCGCGGTTTTTGTCGATTCTGACCCGTTTCGTGGACTATTACTCATTGTTTTGGGGTCCCAAAGCGATTTTCGTTCTTGTTAAACCCCAAGTGTGCTTACGTGTCGGTCATCAACACTCACAGTTTTGGCCGATTCTGGCCCGTTTCGTGGACTATTACTTACTGTTTTGGGGTCCCGTAGTGATTTCCACGAGTAACGAACCCTGGGTGCGTTTATGTGTCGGTCATCAACACTCGCAGTTTTGGCCGATTCTGGCCCGTTTCGTGGACTATTACTCACTGTTTTGTGGTCCCGGAGTGATTTCCACGACTAACGAACCCTGGGGTGCGTTTATGTGTCGGTCATCAACACTCGCAGTTTTGCCGTTTCTGACCCGTTTCATGGACTGTTACTCACTGATTTGGGGTCCCGGAGTGATTTCCCCGATTAACGAACCCTGGGGTTCGTTTACGTGTCGGTCATCAACACTCTCGGTTTTTGTCGATTCTGACCCGTTTCGTGGACTATTACTCACCGTTTTGGGGTCCCAAAGTGATTTCCATTCTTGTTGAACCCCAAGGTGCGCTTACGTGTCGGTCGTCAACACTCACAGTTTTGGCCGATTCTGGCCCGTTTCGTGGACTATTTACTCACTGTTTTGGGGTCCCGGAGTGATTTCCACGAGTAATGAACCCTGGGGTGCATTTACGTGTCGGTCATCAAGACTCGTAGCTTTGGCCGATTATGACCCGTTTCGTGGACTATTACTCACCGTTTTAGGGTCCGAAAGCGATTTCCATAGTTGTTGAACCCCAAGGTGCGCTTACGTGTCGGTCATCAACACTCGCGGTTTTTGTAGATTCTGACCCCTTTCGTGTACTATTTACTCACTGTTTTAGGGTCCCGGAGTGATTTCCACGAGTAACGAACCCTGGGGTGCGTTTACGTGTCGGTCATCAACATTCGCGGTTTTTGTCAATTCTGACCCGTTTCATGGACTATTACTCACCGTTTTGGGGTCCGAAAGTGATTTCCATTCTTGTTGAACCCCAAGGTGCGCTCATGTGTTGGTCATCAACACTCATAGTTTTGGCCGATTCTGGCCCGTTTCATGGAATATTACTCACTGTTTTGGGGTCCCGGAGTTATTTCCAAGAGTAACAAACCCTGGGGTGCGTTTACGTGTC
>NW_021296296.1:0-1371 GCF_002162155.2 Triticum dicoccoides | reverse complement strand
CCTTACCAGAGCGATGAGGAGACTGGGAAGTAAAAAGAATTCCTAAGCTCTCCGATATATAATTCCTAAGGACTCAAAACATTTTTCTAGACACAACTCGGCTGCTAAAAACGATCAAGCAATGGGGCTCCTAAGGTCGGGGAAGGCTCTGATTACCAACTTGTAACGCCCTCGATGCGGCTATAGCTCCCACGTGTCGAGGCACGACTTAGAGGCATAACCGCATTGAAAGCAATGTCGCAAGTCAGGCAATCATTACAACATCCCATGTAATATATAATAAAAGGGGGAGATAACATAGTTGGCTTACACTCGCCACGTCACATCAGAGTACATAAATAACATCCATCAAACAAACACTCATGGCCCGACTACGGCGCCAAAATAGAAAAGAACCCAACATGCGACAAGGCCCTGAATCGATTACCCCAACTAGGCACCACTACTGATCATCCGGAAAAGACACATAGTATCGCTGAGAGTCCTCGTCGAACTCCCACTTGAGCTCGTAATCGTCAACTGGAGCAGAAACACCTGGACCTGCATCTGGAGTTGTAGTATCTGTGAGCCACAGGGACTCAGCAATCTCACACCCACGCGATCAAAACTATTTAAGCTCATGGGAATGGATAAGGCAAATATATGTGGAGCTGCAGCAAGCGACTAGCATATGTGGTGGCTAACTTATATGCAAAAGAGAGCGAGAAGAGAAGGCGAAGCACGAGCGAGAAGCTAAAGGAACATCCTGCGCAAGCATAACTCCAACACCGTGTCCACTTCCCGGACTCCGCCGAGAAGGGGCCATCACGGTAACACACACGGTTGATTCATTTTAATTAAGTTTAGTTCAAGTCATCTACAACCGGACATTAACAAATTCCCATCCGCCCATAACCGCGGGCACGGCTTTCGAAAGATCAATCCCTCCAGGGGGTCCCAACTTAGCCCATAACAAGCTCTCACGGTCAACGAAGGAATAGACCTCCACCCAAGACACACCGATCAGACTCGGTATCTCGGTACAACAAGATGATTCGACAGGTTAAAACAAGTCCAGCAACACCGCCCGAATGTGCCGACAAATCCCGATAGGAGCTGCACATATCTCTTTCTCAGGGCACGCTCGGATAGGTCAAGCTACAAGTAAAACCAACCCTCGAGTTTCCCCGAGGTGGCCCCGCAGGCTGCCTGGTTCGGACCAACACTCAGAGGAGCACTGGGCTGGGGGGGGGGGGTTAAAATAAGATGACCCTCGGGCTCCGGAAACCCAAGGGAAAAAGAGGCTAGGTGGCAAATGGTAAAACCAATGTTGGGCATTGCTGGAAAAGCTTTAATCAAGGCGAACTATCAAGGGGTTCCCATTATAGCCCA
>NW_021296295.1:0-924 GCF_002162155.2 Triticum dicoccoides | reverse complement strand
CAAATTTACATGCTACAACATGCTTAAATAAGCAAACATGCAATAAGTCATTCAACACAGAATCATCACCAAGATTAGAGGTCATATCAAAATGATTAAACATTGGTTCTTTTGCATCAATAGTTAATTCAATGGGTGCACTCAAAATTGTTGGTATTTCAGTTGTTTGATCACATGGCAAAGTCAAATTATCAACGTAGTCCTCTAAAATAGGTGATGTGATCAAAGTAGTGGGTAGCTCATCAGATGGTGCATTCAAATTGACAAGGCATTCATCATTCTCATGTAGAGATGGAAGATCAGTACCTTTGTCATTACCTCTTATGATCAACTCAGATGATGTAGCCACTCTCGGGGGCGATGTGTCACATGGTGGAGGTGATGTAGTCCTGACAACAACGGATGTGGTTGTCATAGTATGCCTAGTAGTTGAAAGAACAATCTTATCAACTCTTGGAATGTGCAGCGTGCGCTTGTTCTCCTCGTGGCCAACACGTCGTTTTATTTCCTGTTCAGCTTTGCAAGCAAGATGAAACAAATGGTCCATAGTATAACACTCTTCATGAATTAGTATCTCTTGAATATCACGGTTTAATCCTCCCCAAAATCTATCCATAAAATCATCTTCACTTTCTTCTAAAGAGGAATGCAACAAGGTAGTTTGTAAATCATCATAATATTTTGTTACAGTTTCACTACCTTGTTTTAAGTGTTGCAACTTCTTAATCATGTCACGAGTATAATAAGCAGGGACGAAAGTATGTCGCATGGCAAGTTTCAAATCATCCCAAGTAATAGGTATATAATCAGGGTGTAACCGACAATATTCACTCCACCAAACCAAAGCATAACCAGTGAAAGAACCAACCGCAACCTTAACCTTTTTATGTTCATTGAAATTATGGGAAGCAAATATATTTTTTA
>NW_021296294.1:0-2059 GCF_002162155.2 Triticum dicoccoides | reverse complement strand
GGTTGACTGGTATGACCCCACGTGGTCCTGGCATCTTGAGCTTGAGGTATGCATAGTGTGGTACCGCATTGAATCTAGCGAATGCGGTTCGTCCAAGCAGTGTGTGGTAACCACTACGGAAAGGGACGATATCAAAGATTAACTCTTCGCTTCGGAAGTTATCCGGAGATCCGAAGACCACTTCCAATGTTATAGAGCCCGTGCAACGGGACTCTACTCTTGGAATTACACCTTTAAAGGTGGTTTTGGTGGGCTTGATCCTTGAAGGGTCGATGCCCATTTTGCGCACTGTGTCCTGATAAAGCAGGTCCAGGCTGCTGCCGCCATCCATAAGGACTTGCGTGAGGTTGAATCCGTCGATGATTGGGTCTAGGACCAATGCGGCTGAACCCCCATGACGGATGCTGGTAGGGTGATCCCTACGATCAAAGGTGATCGGACATGCTAACTATGGGTTGAATTTTTGGGCGACTGGCTCCATCGCATAGACGCCCCGTAGTGCTCGCTTCCATTCCTGTTTGGGAATGTGGGTGGCGTAGATCATGTTGACCATTTTTACCTGCGGGGGAAACTTCTTCTGTCCCCCAGTGTTCGGACGCCGGGGTTCCTTGTCATCGTCGCTGTGCAGCCCCTTGTCCTTGTTTTCGGTGTTTATTTTACCGGCCTGTTTGAACACCCAGCAGTATCTATTAGTGTGGTTTGCTGGCTTGTCCGGGGTGCCATGAATTTGGCACAAGCGTTCCAGTATGCGGTCCAAACTGGACGGTCCCTGATTGTTTCTTTTGAATGGCTTTTTCCGCTGACCGGATTTGGATCCGCTGAATCCGGCGTTGACTGTCGTGTCTTCAGTGTTGTCGCTGTTGTTCCGTCGCTTGTGTCTGTTGTGCCGTGGCTTGCCATTATTGTCACGGACATCCGAGCTGCCGGAATGTGGCGTAGTGCTGCTGCGAGCCAATCAGCTGACCGCGCCCGCGCAAAAGCGGGTCATCAGTGTTGTGAGGGCCGCCATGGACTTGGGTTTTTCCTGGCCGAGGCGTCGAGCGAGCCACTCGTCACGGATATTATGCTTAAAGGCCGCCAGGGCTTCGGTGTCCGGACAGTCGACTATTTGGTTCTTTTTAGTTAGGAACCGAGTCCAGAATTTCCTGGCTGACTCTCCGGGCTGTTGAGTAATGTGGCTCAAGTCATCGGCATCCGGTGGTCGCACGTATGTGCCCTGGAAGTTGTCGAGGAACGCGTCTTCCAGGTTTTCCCAACTGCCAATGGAATTTGCTGCCAGGCTATTTAGCCAGTGTCGGGCAGGTCCTTTGAGCTTAAGGGGAAGATATTTGATGGCGTGTAGATCGTCTCTGCGGGCCATGTGAATGTGGAGAAGGGAATCTTAGATCCATACTGCGGGGTCTGTTGTGCCATCGTATGATTTGATATTTACGGGTTTGAACCCTTCTGGGAATTCATGATGCATCACTTCGTCAGTGAAGCAGAGGGGGTGTGCGGCGCCTCTATGCCGAGCTATGTGGATACGCAGTTCGGATGAGTCTGGGTGGCTGTATTCGGCCCGGCCGGACTTGTTCATAGTGTATCCGGCGTGACGATCATCATCGCGTGTTGGGGCGCGCCCTCGCGATCCGTAGATTGGTCTTGGTTGTCCTACTTTGTTTTCCAGTATATCTTGCAGGTCTTGCTTATTGCCCCGGGCCGTAGTGTATTAGCATGGTGGTGCGGGCTAGTATTCGGGTTGGTATACCGTTTTATCCCGGCCACGAGGTGTCCGGTCAGCCGTCTGACGCTCGAGTCCGTATTCCTCAGCTGCCAGGACTTCAGTCCATCTGTCTGTGAGCAGGTCTTGATTAGCTTGGAGCTGCTGCTGCTTCTTCGTCAGGCTCCGCGTGGTGGCCATGAGCCGGCACTTAAAGCGCTCCTGCTCCACGGGGTCCTCGGGCACACCAAACTCATCGTCGTCAAGGCTAATCTCGTCTTCAGAGGGGGGGCATGTAGTTGTCCTCCTTCGGATATCCGTCCGTCGCCTATTCGTCTGGGCTGACCTGCCCGTCTTCCT
>NW_021296293.1:0-3203 GCF_002162155.2 Triticum dicoccoides | reverse complement strand
TCAACTTTAGGAAGTAGTGATCCCACTATTTTGGAGGATGTTGAATCTTATTGTGATGAATATGAAAGTGGATTTGGAAGAGTGTCAACTTTATTTAGTGATTCCACTATCTTGGGAGAGGTTTCAATCGATTATGATGAGAACGAAGTTGCTACTTATGATGATTATTGTGATGAAACTTATGCTATAAAAAGTAGTGATGATTATATTTAAAAATCTTGTCATGATTATGATTACCCTTTTTCTGAACATTACTCTTTTAATGTGGAAAGAATTTTTAGTGTTCAAGTCTCTTATGATACTCCCACTATTTCGAATGAGAAGAAATTTGCTTATGTGGAGAGTAGTAAATTTTCTATGCTTGTAGGTCATGAAAAGAATGCTTTAGGTGCTGGTTATATTGTTGAATTCATTCATGATGCTACTGAAAATTATTATGAGGGAGGAATATATGCTTGTAGGAATTGCAATAATGTCAAGTTTCCTCTCTATGTGTTGAAAATCTTGAAGCTATGCTTGTTTTACCTTCCTATGCTAGTTGATTATTGTTCCCATAAGTTGTTTGCTCACAAAATCCCTATGCATAGGAAGTGGGTTAGACTTAAATGTGCTAGTTATATGCTTCATGATGCTCCCATTATGTTTCAATTCTTATCTTTTATGTGAGCATCATTGTCATCATCATGCCTAGCTAGAAAAGGCTTTAAAGAAAAGCGCTTATTGGGAGACAACCCAATATTTATACTTACTGTTTTGTGTGTCCACATTATTATGCTACTGTAGTAATCATGTTTTATAGCTTTTGTTTCAATAAAGTTTCAAGTAAGACCTTTAGGATGGCTTACGGTGATAGTTGTGTTGATCCTGCTGAAAATCAGAAACTTTTGCACCCAGTAAATTAGTTTTCTTAATTCACATAAATGTGCTTCTGATATGATTCTTTTTGCTCTGTATTGGTACACGAATTGCTTAGGAATTCCTAATTTTGCATAATATTTGGAGCTCCAGAAGTATACGTTTTATACATATTACTACAGACTGTTCTGTTTTTGACAGATTCTGTTTTCTATGTGTTGTTTGCTTATTTTGATGAATCTATGAGTAGTATCGGAGGGTATGAACCATAGATAAGTTGGAGTACAGTAGATATTATACCAATATGAATAAAGAATGAGTTCATTACAGTACCTTATGTGGTGGTTTTGCTTTCTTTCACTAACGGAGCTTACGAGTTTTCTGTTGAGTTTTGTGTTGTGGAGTTTTCAAGTTTTGGGTAAAGATTAGATGGACTATGGAATAAGGAGTGGCAAGAGCCTAATATTTGGGATGCCCAAGGCACCCCAAGGTAATATTCAAGGACAACCAAGATCCTAAGCTTGGGGATGCCCCGGAAGGCATCCCCTCTCTCGTCTTTGTTCATCGGTAACTTTACTTGGAGCTATATTTTTATTCACCACATGATATGTGTTTTGCTTGGAGCATCATTTTCTTTTGTTAGTATTTGCTTGCTGTTATTTATAATAATGTTTTGCATCTTTATTTTAAATAAAAAATTCAAGGATAGCCTTTGCCATGCTTATTTTGCTAGTATACATGTTGCTGTTTGAAAACAGAAAGTTTACCGCTGTTGCAAAAATTCCCTAGAAAAGTCAGAGCATGATATAATGTTGAAACCTTTTGCATAATGAGATCTGATAAATTTACTACAGTGGGAATTTTATTTCATAATTTTTGGAGTTAGGTAAGTATGATGAATCTTGCATTCTTTACAGACTGTACTGTTTTGGCAGATTGCTGTTATGTTTGCATTGTTTGCATATGTTTGCTTGTTTAATGATTCTATTTGAGGATAGGAGTATTAAATATGCAGAGGCATTAGTATGCAATGTTGAATAATAATTTTAGTGATTTGTTACAGTAGAAAATGATAAGGTTTTGCATTGGTTTATACTAACCTATCTCACGAGTTCTTGTTGAGTTTGTTGTGGATGAAGCTTTTGATAAAAAGAGAAACAATGATATGAGAGGAATTAAGGAGACACAAAAGTTCAAGCTTGGGGATGCCCAAGGCACCCCAAGATAATATTTCAAGAAGTCTCAAGCATCTAAGTTTGGGGATCCCCGGCAGGCATCCCACCTTTCTTCTTCAACAACTATTGGTTAGTATCGGTTGAGCCTAAGTTTTTGCTTCTTCACATGAGTTGTGCTATCCTTGAAATGTCATTTTATTTTGCTTTGCTTGCTGTTTGATTAGAATACCAAGATCTGAAATTATTAAATGAGAGAGAGTCTTCATATAGCTACATAATTACTTAGCTACTCATTGATCTTCACTTATATCTTTTTGGAGTAGTTTGTCATTTACTCGTATGCTTCACTTATATCCTATGAGTAAATTGTTGAATGAGTTGATTGTCATGAATCTGAAATTATATATGCCCCATTTGCTTATCCCACGTCTAAGAAGTAGAGGTTGTAAATTTATTGGAGGTTAGCAAGCATTGTATTGGTCATTTGAACAATTTCATGAAAGAATATTGAGGGAAGAGAGACTTCATATATAAATATACTATTATAGACATCTTTTATAGTTGGGAGCACTCATTAAGTATGACATGCTAAAGAGTTGACGTTGGACAAGGAAGACAACGTAATGGGTTATGTTTTCCGACATCTCAGTTAAAGTATATTGTCATGGATCATTCAAACATGTTGAGCTTGCCTTTCCCCCTCATGCTAGCTAAAATTCCTTGCACCAAGTGGAGATACTACTTGTGCTTCCTAATATCCTTAAACCCAGTTTTTCCATGAGAGTCCACCATACCTACCTATGGATTGAGTAAGATCCTTCAAGTAAGTTGTCATCGGTGCAAGCAATAAAAATTGCTCTCTAAATATGCATGACTTATTAGTGTGGAGAAAATAAGCTTTGTATGAACTTGTTATGGAAGCAATAAAAGCGACAGACTGCATAATAAAGGTCCATATACAAGGGGCAATATAAAGTGACGTTCTTTCGCATTAAGATTTTGTGTATCCAACCCTAAAAGCGCATGACAACCTCTGCTTCCCTCTGCAAAGGGCCTATCTTTTACTTTATGTCTTTTACTTTATGCAAGAGTCAAGGTGATTTTCACCTTTCCCTTTTTCATTTTATCCTTTGGCAAGCACTTTGTGTTGGGGTGATCCTGATATATATATAT
>NW_021296292.1:0-2059 GCF_002162155.2 Triticum dicoccoides | reverse complement strand
GGTTGACTGGTATGACCCCACGTGGTCCTGGCATCTTGAGCTTGAGGTATGCATAGTGTGGTACCGCATTGAATCTAGCGAATGCGGTTCGTCCAAGCAGTGTGTGGTAACCACTACGGAAAGGGACGATATCAAAGATTAACTCTTCGCTTCGGAAGTTATCCGGAGATCCGAAGACCACTTCCAATGTTATAGAGCCCGTGCAACGGGACTCTACTCTTGGAATTACACCTTTAAAGGTGGTTTTGGTGGGCTTGATCCTTGAAGGGTCGATGCCCATTTTGCGCACTGTGTCCTGATAAAGCAGGTCCAGGCTGCTGCCGCCATCCATAAGGACTTGCGTGAGGTTGAATCCGTCGATGATTGGGTCTAGGACCAATGCGGCTGAACCCCCATGACGGATGCTGGTAGGGTGATCCCTACGATCAAAGGTGATCGGACATGCTAACTATGGGTTGAATTTTTGGGCGACTGGCTCCATCGCATAGACGCCCCGTAGTGCTCGCTTCCATTCCTGTTTGGGAATGTGGGTGGCGTAGATCATGTTGACCATTTTTACCTGCGGGGGAAACTTCTTCTGTCCCCCAGTGTTCGGACGCCGGGGTTCCTTGTCATCGTCGCTGTGCAGCCCCTTGTCCTTGTTTTCGGTGTTTATTTTACCGGCCTGTTTGAACACCCAGCAGTATCTATTAGTGTGGTTTGCTGGCTTGTCCGGGGTGCCATGAATTTGGCACAAGCGTTCCAGTATGCGGTCCAAACTGGACGGTCCCTGATTGTTTCTTTTGAATGGCTTTTTCCGCTGACCGGATTTGGATCCGCTGAATCCGGCGTTGACTGTCGTGTCTTCAGTGTTGTCGCTGTTGTTCCGTCGCTTGTGTCTGTTGTGCCGTGGCTTGCCATTATTGTCACGGACATCCGAGCTGCCGGAATGTGGCGTAGTGCTGCTGCGAGCCAATCAGCTGACCGCGCCCGCGCAAAAGCGGGTCATCAGTGTTGTGAGGGCCGCCATGGACTTGGGTTTTTCCTGGCCGAGGCGTCGAGCGAGCCACTCGTCACGGATATTATGCTTAAAGGCCGCCAGGGCTTCGGTGTCCGGACAGTCGACTATTTGGTTCTTTTTAGTTAGGAACCGAGTCCAGAATTTCCTGGCTGACTCTCAGGGCTGTTGAGTAATGTGGCTCAAGTCATCGGCATCCGGTGGTCGCACGTATGTGCCCTGGAAGTTGTCGAGGAACGCGTCTTCCAGGTTTTCCCAACTGCCAATGGAATTTGCTGCCAGGCTATTTAGCCAGTGTCGGGCAGGTCCTTTGAGCTTAAGGGGAAGATATTTGATGGCGTGTAGATCGTCTCTGCGGGCCATGTGAATGTGGAGAAGGGAATCTTAGATCCATACTGCGGGGTCTGTTGTGCCATCGTATGATTTGATATTTACAGGTTTGAACCCTTCTGGGAATTCATGATGCATCACTTCGTCAGTGAAGCAGAGGGGGTGTGCGGCGCCTCTATGCCGAGCTATGTGGATACGCAGTTCGGATGAGTCTGGGTGGCTGTATTCGGCCCGGCCGGACTTGTTCATAGTGTATCCGGCGTGACGATCATCATCGCGTGTTGGGGCGCGCCCTCGCGATCCGTAGATTGGTCTTGGTTGTCCTACTTTGTTTTCCAGTATATCTTGCAGGTCTTGCTTATTGCCCCGGGCCGTAGTGTATTAGCATGGTGGTGCGGGCTAGTATTCGGGTTGGTATACCGTTTTATCCCGGCCACGAGGTGTCCGGTCAGCCGTCTGACGCTCGAGTCCGTATTCCTCAGCTGCCAGGACTTCAGTCCATCTGTCTGTGAGCAGGTCTTGATTAGCTTGGAGCTGCTGCTGCTTCTTCGTCAGGCTCCGCGTGGTGGCCATGAGCCGGCACTTAAAGCGCTCCTGCTCCACGGGGTCCTCGGGCACACCAAACTCATCGTCGTCAAGGCTAATCTCGTCTTCAGAGGGGGGGCATGTAGTTGTCCTCCTTCGGATATCCGTCCGTCGCCTATTCGTCTGGGCTGACCTGCCCGTCTTCCT
>NW_021296291.1:0-3061 GCF_002162155.2 Triticum dicoccoides | reverse complement strand
GTTCATTGCATTCTACTACTAAGATGTGCCCTTTTGAAGTTGTGTATGGTTTCCTACCTCGTGCACCTATTGATTTGTTGCCTCTTCCATCTTCGGAGAAGGTTAATTTTGATGCTAAACAACGTGCTGAATTGATTTTAAAAATGCATGAGTTAACTAAGGAAAACATTGAGCGTATGAATGCTAAATATAAACTTGCTGGAGATAAGGGTAGAAAACATGTTGTGTTTGCACCTGGAGATCTTGTTTGGTTACATTTGCGTAAGGATAGATTTCCTGATTTGCGCAAATCAAAGCTAATGCCACGTGCTGATGGTCCCTTTAAGGTGTTAGAGAAAATAAATGGTAATGCATATAAACTTGAGCTGCCTGCAGATTTTGGGGTTAGTCCCACTTTTAACATTGCAGATTTGAAGCCTTATTTGGGTGAGGAAGATGAGTTTCCGTCGAGGACGACTTCATTTCAAAAAGGGGAGGATGATGAGGACATCAATACCATTGTTACACCCACAGCCCCTACTGCTACATATACGGGACCAATTACTAGAGCTCGCGCACGCCAATTAAATTATCAGGTACTTTCGTTTCTTGGTAATGATTCTAATGTTCATGAGAATATGATGCTACCTAAATTGGATACATTTGTTTTGCTTACAAATGAAGGGCCTAGCTTGGAGAAGGATGAACATTGGAGCAAGAACAAGCATGGAGATGATGCCATGCGCAAGGGGAACAAGAACGGAGTTACAAGTGATGATTTCAGGACTCTGAAGCCACCATAATGGGTGCATGAAGCCTTGGACGAAATATACAAGATGCCACTTCATAAATTTCGTCCCGAGGCTATTATAGGTGCTGTGTCACCTTTTTATTGGGCCAGGCCCATGTAATTTCGAAATACATAAGTATAGGCTATTTTTAGAGTCCGTATGTGTGGGGAAATAAGAGATAGGGTTGATTTCGGACCCCTCCACCAAGGGCCACGAAATTCCCCTCTCTTCCTCCATATATACAGCCCTTAGGGCACCGTTTAGATTTTGGGTTTTGTTTAGATTAAAAGTTCGCCATAGCTGCAACTTCGCGTACTTCGTTTGTGTTCAACGACCAGACAAAGGCGTCACAGAACCCCACCCTGATCAATAAAGCTTTCATCTTATATTCGCAATATCCAGATTGCAATCTCAGTTTCTTGCTTGTTCTTCATTTGCTTGCAGGAAACAGACCCTCGTGGTCAGGTTGATCGTGCTCCGGCGTGGTCAATAACCTCTCGGAGTTGGTTTAGCGATTGCTAAGGCGCGACGTCCTCGCACGTTCGTAGTCGGATCGTCAAAGTCGACTGCCACCAAAGCGATATCCATCATCTCATCGAAAGACGGGACACCTTTGCCTCTATCAAAGAATGTGGAACAAGTTCGTCGTTAACGATGGATTTGTGTTTCATGCTAACAAGCTATGCATTCCAGCTAGCTCCGTTCGTCTTTTGTTGTTGCAGGAGGCGCATGGA
Source organism: Triticum dicoccoides (assembly GCF_002162155.2). Lineage (NCBI taxonomy): Eukaryota > Viridiplantae > Streptophyta > Magnoliopsida > Poales > Poaceae > Triticum > Triticum dicoccoides. The sequence continues at coordinate 1,557 of NW_021296291.1, read as the reverse complement.
GGAGGATTAATGGGACACTTTGGCGTGAAGAAGACGGAGGACGTACTTGCTACACATTTTTTTTGGCCAAAGATGAGACGGGATGTTGAGCGTTTTATTGCTCGCTGCACTACATGTCAAAAAGCTAAGTCACGACTCAATCCTCATGGTTTATATATGCCGTTACCTGTACCTAGTGTTCCTTGGGAGGATATATCTATGGACTTTGTTTTAGGTTTACCTCGAACAAAGAAGGGGAGGGATAGCATATTTGTTGTCGTGGATAGATTCTCGAAAATGGCACACTTTATACCATGTCATAAAAGCGATGATGCTGTTAATGTTGCTGATTTGTTCTTTCGTGAAATTATTCGCTTGCATGGTGTGCCAAATACTATTGTTTCAGATCGTGATACTAAATTTCTTAGCCACTTTTGGAGATGTTTATGGGCTAAGTTGGGGACTAAACGGCTTTTAAGTACTACTTGTCACCCCCAAACTGATGGACAAACTGAAGTAGTCAATAGAACGTTGTCTACTATGCTTAGGGCTGTTTTGAAGAATAATAAGAAAATGTGGGAGGAATCCTTGCCTCATATTGAATTTGCTTATAATTGTTCATTGCATTCTACTACTAAGATGTGCCCTTTTGAAGTTGTGTATGGTTTCCTACCTCGTGCACCTATTGATTTGTTGCCTCTTCCATCTTCGGAGAAGGTTAATTTTGATGCTAAACAACGTGCTGAATTGATTTTAAAAATGCATGAGTTAACTAAGGAAAACATTGAGCGTATGAATGCTAAATATAAACTTGCTGGAGATAAGGGTAGAAAACATGTTGTGTTTGCACCTGGAGATCTTGTTTGGTTACATTTGCGTAAGGATAGATTTCCGGATTTGCGCAAATCAAAGTTAATGCCACGTGCTGATGGTCCCTTTAAGGTGTTAGAGAAAATAAATGATAATGCATATAAACTTGAGCTGCCTGCAGATTTTGGGGTTAGTCCCACTTTTAACATTGCAGATTTGAAGCCTTATTTGGGTGAGGAAGATGAGCTTCCGTCGAGGACGACTTCATTTCAAGAAGGGGAGGATGATGAGGACATCAATACCATTGTTACACCCACAGCCCCTACTGCTACATATACGGGACCAGTTACTAGAGCTCGTGCACGCCAATTAAATTATCAGGTACTTTCGTTTCTTGGTAATGATTCTAATGTTCATGAGAATATGATGCTGCCTAAATTGGATACATTTGTTTTGCTTACAAATGAAGGGCCTAGCTTGGAGAAGGATGAACATTGGAGCAAGAACAAGCATGGAGATGATGCCATGCGCAAGGGGAACAAGAACGGAGTTACAAGTGATGATTTCAGGACTTTGAAGCCACCATAATGGGTGCATGAAGCCTTGGACGAAATATACAAGATGCCACTTCATAAATTTCGTCCCGAGGCTATTATAGGTGCTGCGTCACCTTTTTATTGGGCCAGGCCCATGTAATTTCGAAATACATAAGTATAGGCTATTTTTAGAGTCCGTATGTGTGGGGAAACAAGAGATAGGGTTGATTTC
>NW_021296290.1:0-1008 GCF_002162155.2 Triticum dicoccoides | reverse complement strand
GTTTACGTGTCCATCGTCAACACTCACAGTATTGGCCAATTCTCACCCGTTTCATGGACCATTACTCACCGTTTTGGGGTCCCAAAGCGATTTCCATAGTTGTTGAACCCCAAGGTGCGCTTACGTGTCGGTCATCAACACTCGCGGTTTTTGTCGATTCTAACATGTTTCATGTACTATTACTCACCGTTTTGGGGTCCCAAAGCGATTTCCATGATTGTCGAACCCCCAAGGTGCTCTTACGTGTCAGTCATCCACACTCATGGTTTTTGTCGATGCTGACCCGTTTCATGGACTATTACTCTGTTTTGGGGTCCCGAAGCGATTTCCATTGTTGTCAAACCCTGGGGTGCGTTTACTTGCCAGTCATCATCACTCACTATTTTGGCCAATTCTGGTCTGTTTCCTGGACTATTACTCACCGTTTCGGGTCCCGAAGTGATTTCCATGACTAACGAAACCCGGGGTGCGTTTACGTGTCGGTCATCAATACTCATAGTTTTGGCTGATTCTTGCCTGTTTCATGGACTATTACTCTCCGTTTTGGGGTCCCAAAGTGATTTCCATGGTTGTCGAACCCTAAGGTGCGCTTACGTGTCGGTCATCAACACTCGCGGTTTTTCTCGATTCTTGCCCGTTTCATGGACTATTACTCAATTTTGGGGTCTCGAAGCGATTTCCATGGTTGTCGAACCCCGGGGCGCGTTTACATGTTGATCATGAACACTCACAAATTTGGCCAATTCCGGTCCGTCCGTTGGACTATTACTCACCATTTTCGAGTCCCGAAGTGATTTCCACCCTTAGCGAACTCCGGGGTGTGTTTACGTGTCGGTAATCAACACTCACAATTTTGGCCGATTCTGGTCCATTTCGTGCACTATTACTCAGCATTTGGGGTCCCAAAGCGATTTCCCCGATTGGCAATCCTCGGGGTGTGTTTACATGCCCATCATCGGCACTCACAGTATTGCCTAATTCTGACCCGTTTCATGGACTATTACTCAC
>NW_021296289.1:0-1394 GCF_002162155.2 Triticum dicoccoides | reverse complement strand
TGTTTTGGTTTCCCAAAGTGAGTTCCTCGATTGACGATCCCCGGGATGTGTTTACGTGTGCGTCGTCAACACTCACAGTTTTGTCCAATTCTGGCCGTTTTCATGGACTATTACTCACCGTTTTGGGGCCCCGAAGTTATTTCCATCGTTGTTGAACCCCAGGGTGCGATTACGTTTTGGTCAACAACACTCGCAATTTTGGCCGATTCTGGCCCGTTTCGTGGACTGTAACTGACTGTTTGGGGTCCTAGAGTGATTTCCATGATTGACGAAGCCTAGGGTGCGATTACGTGTAGGTCATCAACACTCGCAATTTTAGCCGATTCTGGCCCGTTTTGTGGACTATTAATCACTGTTTTGGGATCCGGAGTGATTTCCACGATTGGAAAACCCCAGGGTGCGTTTATGCGTCGGTCATCAACACACAATTTTGGCTGATTCTGGCCCGTTTCATGGATTATTACTCACTGTTTACGGGTCCCAAAGTGATTTCCACGACATACGAACCCTGGGGCGCTTTTACATGTCGGTCATCAACACTCACATTTTTGGCTGATTCTGGTCCGTTTCGTGCACTATTACTCACCGTTTTGGGGCCCTAGAGTGATTTCCATGATTGACGATTCTCGGGGTGCGTTTACGTGTCCGTCATCAACACTCACAGTTTTGTCCAATTTTGACCCATTTTGTTGACTATTACTCACCATTTTGGGGTCCCAAAGCGGTTTCCATAGTTATTGAACCCCAAGGTGCGCTTATGTGTCGGTCATCAACACTCGTAATTTTGGCCAATTCTGGCTCATTTCCTGGACTATTACTCACTGTTTTGGTTTCCCAAAGTGAGTTCCTCGATTGACGATCCCCGGGATGTGTTTACGTGTGCGTCGTCAACACTCACAGTTTTGTCCAATTCTGGCCGTTTTCATGGACTATTACTCACCGTTTTGGGGCCCCGAAGTTATTTCCATCGTTGTTGAACCCCAGGGTGCGATTACGTTTTGGTCAACAACACTCGCAATTTTGGCCGATTCTGGCCCGTTTCGTGGACTGTAACTGACTGTTTGGGGTCCTAGAGTGATTTCCATGATTGACGAAGCCTAGGGTGCGATTACGTGTAGGTCATCAACACTCGCAATTTTAGCCGATTCTGGCCCGTTTTGTGGACTATTAATCACTGTTTTGGGATCCGGAGTGATTTCCACGATTGGAAAACCCCAGGGTGCGTTTATGCGTCGGTCATCAACACACAATTTTGGCTGATTCTGGCCCGTTTCATGGATTATTACTCACTGTTTACGGGTCCCAAAGTGATTTCCACGACATACGAACCCTGGGGCGCTTTTACATGTCGGTCATCAACACTCACATTTTTGGCTGATTCTGGTCCGTTTCGT
>NW_021296288.1:0-3264 GCF_002162155.2 Triticum dicoccoides | reverse complement strand
CATAACGGCTGTAAATGCTCAGAAAAGATTTGAGACATTCACAAAAATGGTGGCATAACCACTTAGAAGCACAATATCAAGGTTCCGAGATCAACAATTATCATACGGAAGTAGTAGGAACTGAACTGAGACTTAAATCCAACAATCTTATAAGTCCACTGATTAGTAACACGTGATCCTGATAGAAAGAAGAGATAGCCTAGTTTCTTAACCCCGTAGGAAAGATAAGATGACTCAGATCAGAAGGGCATGAGGTATAAGGAGTAAAAGAGCCTTACGTTCCATCCCACAATCAATTCCCTTATATAACTAAAGAATTTCTAGACTCAACTTCGACCAGTTTGGCTTGGTAATCCTACAGGCAGTCAAGCTCTGATACCAACGCTGTCAGGACCCCGACTCAATGCCACATCGATCTAGCATGTAACACCTCATATCACTTTGCAGCCTCACGCACGGTATTCCCACGGGTGTCGCCCTACCTTTGCCCGGGACCGTTTGCGCCTTTTGGCACACGTATATGACAGTGTCGCTAGCATCCATATGATAAGGAGCCCGGGCTGACATGGCTAGTCGTAAACCCAAAGTGGCACAGACTTACAGGGACAGGCATCCATGACCCAGCATCGAACGTGTCGGTCATCAGCGAGTGAATCCAGGCTGTAGCACTGGGCTAGCAGGACTCCGGTGAACCGGGCTGTAGCGGGCTAACAGGACTCCGGTATTCATCGCGTGACATTTCCCCGAAGGGACAGACACAGGAACGAAGAAGGACACATGCCGGCCAGCCTAAGTGTTCCGGAGTAGTAGCAAGCTACCATGGCTCGGTGGAAACACTAGGAGACATTTCCCGCTAAGAGAGGCTACTAAAGATAAACAACTAGATGGTCAGATCCCACACATACCAAGCATTTCAATAGCATACACACAATATGCTCGATATGTGCAAATACAACATGGCATCACAACATGACTCTACGACTCAAGTAATTTATTCAATAGGCTCCGAGGAGCGAGATATTACAAACATGGGTCTCATGACCCAACAATCAGAGCATACAAATCAAAGCACAAGCGGAAGCTATCATGTCTGAGTACAGACATCTATAAATGAAAAAGGCTGAGAAGCCTGACTATCTACCAAATCCTGCCGAGGCACAAGATTGTAGCTGAGGTAACAAGCTAAACGTCGAAGACCACGCAGAAATACTAGTGAGACTGAAGTCTCTCTGCAAAAACATAAAATAGGCAAACGTGAGTACAAATGTACCCAGCAAGACTTACATCAGAACTATCTACATATGCATCATTATCAACAAAGGGATGGTGGGGTTTAACTGCAGCAAGCCAGCTTTGACTCGGTGGCTATCCTGAACTACGACTGCAATGTAACTCTTTTGAGGTGGCGCACACGAGTCCACATATTCCCCATATCAATACACCACTATGGATCCGCTCCCGTCTCCCTACGAGAGCGCCATCCATAGCACTCACGCTTATCTTGCGTATTTTAGAGTATCCACTTTAACTTGTCTATGAACTGATATAAGCAAGCCAGAAGTCCTTTACCGCGGACACGGCTATTCGAATAGATGATGTTAACCCTGCAGGGGTGTACTTCTTCATACATGTTTCCACCACTTAGCGTCTGCACATGACATGTGCTCGGCAGACTTCAAGCGAAAGCCGACGTGGGTGTAGACCACGACCTACCTAAACACCTAAGTCTCTAGTCCAGGTTTATCGCCTATTCGGGTTCCATCCATGAGGAGATCCGGCCGGAGTTTCGCTCACAGCCCCAAACGATGTGAACAGGGTTCGGTGACACCAAACGGGCGCCCGGTATACCCGGCCACGTGCCTACCGCATCACAGCCCACCCCTACGGTCAGCGCTGTCCACGGCCTCCAGCATACTACAAACACCAGAAACTACTTGCAACTCCTGGACAGAGGACAAGGGTGATTAAGAAGTCCAGCGGGGTCATATTTCAGGGCCCAATGTATGGTAGTAGCTGAATCATGGATCACAAACACAGAACTCAGTTCCTGAGGACGGCTTCAATGAGACAACCCACCATGTACTCCTACATGGCCTCTCACCGACACCTTTTACCAAATCGTGTTCACACACTTAGCTCACACACAGTAGGACATGTTCACCCGCCTCTGATTCATCCCCGATGAATCAGACCTGACTCAACTCTAAGCAGTAGCAGGCATGACAAACAAACATGAATGAGTAGGCACAACAGGGCTCAAACAACTCCTACTCATGCTAGTGGGTTTTATCTATTTACTGTGGCAATGACAGGTCATGCAAAGGATAAAGGGGTTCAGCTACCGCATCAGGTAACAGATGAATCGTTGTTGTCCTAATGCAGTAAAAGAGAGCAGGAGCGAGAGAGTGGGATTTTATCGGAATGAACAAGGGGGTTTTGCTTGCCTGGCACTTCTGAAGATAACATTGAGTCTTCATCAGTGTCAACGATCGCATCATCGGTATCACGTCTATCGAGAGGGGACAAATACCGGCAACACAGAAGGGAACACAATCAATGCAATGCACAATATGATGCATGATCATGACATGGCAATATGAATGTGTTATGAGCTAATGCAACTAGCAATAGATTAAATGAAGTTGGTTTGAATACAAGATTCAAATTCAAACTCCATATGTGATTATTTAAATGCCCTTTAATTGATTTGTGCTAAACAGCAGCTATAAGTTGTTCTAATATGCATGAACATGGTACAGATGGATTCCTTGAATTTTTCTGATAATTTTTCATATATAATTTATTTAATTTGGAGTTACGGTTGAATTTCTATGAATTTTAGAAGTTTATACAATTTTCTGGATTTTCTGATTTATTTAAAATCCAGAAAATCATTTAATGCGTCAGCATGACATCACCTTGACGTCATCAGGTCAACGGGGCAGATTCAGGTCAAACCTGACCTGTGGGACCCATATGTCAGCGTCACAGTTAGTTAACAGGGGTTATCTGCTTAATTAAAGGATTAGGGGGGGGGTCGGGGCCCACTGGTCAGTGACTAATCAGCTAACTAACCTAGGTTAATTAGTGTTAAACTAATACTAACTAAAATGTCAGGGGGGGTGGCCCACACGTCAGTGACACACGGGGAAGGTCAAACCTGGGTCAACTCGCCGGAGTTGACCCGCGACTCGTCGCCGGCGGAGCCAGAGACGGCGGAGGGGTGCGGTTTCCCTCCTCCGGCGACCAAATGGCCGGCGGAGG
>NW_021296287.1:0-1165 GCF_002162155.2 Triticum dicoccoides | reverse complement strand
ATTGGGGCGAACTAACTTTTCTGCAGGCCGACCTTCATCATGGACACCACGTGCATCTTCTACTTCAACTGCACCAGCACCTCCATCCGGTACCACCTCCAGCCGTGATACAAGAAAACAGGCACAACCACCATTATCTGCCAAGAGCGCACCTGCGGGGCCTGCACAGCGTTCTTCTTCTTCCATGGCATCAACAGGGCACACAAGTGATATTATTTGTCGTCGTTGTAAGGGAGGAGGTCATTATGCGAGGGAATGCAAATCTCCGCGTGTGATGATTGCTACCGCGGATGGTGGATATGAGTCCGCTAGTGACTATGATGAGGAGACTTTGGCTCTTATTACACGTGAAGAACATGGTGGAGATGATTCTGATCATGAGACGCAATACATGGCTCCTGAAGACGCTGACAGGTATGAATGTTTAGTTGCTCAACGTGTTTTGAGTGTGCAGGTCACACACTGAGCAAAATCAGAGGCACAATTTGTTCCATACCAAGGGAGTTGTGAAGGAACGTTCTGTGCGCGTCATAATAGACGGAGGGAGCTGCAACAATTTGGCTAGCATGGAGATGGTGGAGAAGCTTTCTCTCACCACAAGACCACATCCACATCCTTACTACATCCAATGGTTCAACAACAGCGGCAAGGTTAAGGTAACACGTACTGTTCGTGTGCATTTTAGTATCTCTACATATGCTGATTATGTTGATTGTGATGTGGTACCTATGCAAGCATGTTCCTTATTACTTGGTAGCCCATGGCAATTTGATAAAAATTCTGTACACCATGGTAGAAACAATCACTATACTCTTGTTCATAAGGATAAAAATATTACTTTGCTTCCTATGACTCCTGATTCCATTTTGAAAGATGATATTAATAGAGCTAATAAAGCACAACAGGAGAAGAATAAGAGTGAAAATCAGATTGTGGCAAAAGAATTTGAGCAACAAATGAAGCCTAATAATAAACCATCTAGTGTTGCTTCTGAAATTAAATTGAAAAGTGCATGTTTATTTGCCACCAAATCTGATATTGATGAGCTAGATTTCAGCAAATCTGTTTGCTATGCTTTTGTGTGCAAAGAGGCATTATTTTCATTCGAGGACGTGCCTTCCTCTTTGCCTCCTGCTGTCACTAACATTTTGCAGGAGTTCGCTGA
>NW_021296286.1:0-1423 GCF_002162155.2 Triticum dicoccoides | reverse complement strand
CAACACCCTCACCAATTCCTCCGATGAAGCCGAGGCCAACTCGGCGCCACCAAGGAGGTTCTGCACACACCGCTGCATTTTATCTTTTATTCGATCTCACGGGGCTGCCGGTGCTTGATACCGAGCAGACATGGCGTGTCTCCATCAACGGTGCCATTGCCGGCCACATCATCCACGACGTCTCTCCCCCATGTCGTTGCTTCCACGGTGGCGACTTCCATAACGGGCACTAGCTGTAGCTACTCCGGCTCTCGCTCGCGCTGCGGCTCTATTCTTGCTATCGCTTGCGCTGCTGCACTGCTCTTTCTTTCATTCGTGCTGCTGCTCTGCTCTTGCTCTCGCTTGCGCTGCTGCTGCACGACCTCCGGTAGCTACAGGAGTTTCTGCTTTAGCACTCGCTCGCGGTGCTACTGCACGACTTGCTCTCTGCTAGTGCGTTCCCTGCTCGAGCGTCTGCTGATTTAGATCACTTCTTCTCTGCTACTAGTGCTCGAACGCCCTAAACATCTATTGCAATGCTTTGTTACTAGTTCAATTAGTTTCGACAGTAAAATTCAGTTTCGACTGTGAAGTTCATTTTCTTCAGTTAAGTTCAGAGTGAACAGTACTTACAACATCTGTCGAAGCGGCCGTGGCGCAGCTAATGTGTTTTACATCTAGCACTTTTTGGTGATGTATTTTACATCATCTATTGCAGATGATATTAGGGTCCCACTTCAGATTAACATTGTCTGTCTTGTCATGCTTCAGCCTCGTCGCCATACACCTTAGCAGAGCTGCTCCAACGACAGAACCGTCCATCACAGCGGAGCAGTACCCTCGGCACCGTTTCCAGAGGCCTCGAATCTTCTTCCCCGCCTCCGACAGTCACACTAGCATCATCACCATCCTCCACATCCAACCCAATGATGCTGAGGTCCACAAGGCTATGCCAAAGAGGTTGTACACTCGTCGCATCACTTTGTTTCTCCATTCCTCTGTTCTTCCAATTCATGTGAGCCAAACACCCAGGTTGATTAAAATCCTATGTTTCCAAATGCTCTGTTTTGCACGTGCATTCCTATCCTATTCCTGTGTTTTTCCTGTCCCTGCATTTATAGAATCCTCCAATTATAAGGAGCCCTTATAGATTTACTTCATTTTCTGATAGGCGTCAAAGAAAACTCTGTGTGCTATGTCCTGCTCCTGCCGTGCCGTCATCCACCCCACCTGAGGTGCAGCATCGACAGAAGCATTCACTGCAGCAGAGATCCCCCCTGCAGACTTTCTTTCGCCGCCTTAGATCATCTTCCCCATTGCCGGCAGCCACGCCAACTGCATTACCATCATCGACTGAGCAGATGAACCTGAGGACTACACAGTTCTGGAAGAGAGGTCGCAGTCTTTCGTGTTTGCTTACGTTATACATCGGTTATTATTACCT
>NW_021296285.1:0-1017 GCF_002162155.2 Triticum dicoccoides | reverse complement strand
AATGCACACGAACAGTACGTGTTACCTTAACCTTGCCGCTGTTGTTGAACCATTGGATGTAGTAAGGATGTGGATGTGGTCTTGTGGTGAGAGAAAGCTTCTCGACCATCTCCATGCTAGCCAAGTTGTTGCAGCTCCCTCCGTCTATGATGACGCGCACAGAACGTTCCTTCACAACTCCCTTGGTATGGAACAAATTGTGCCTCTGATTTTGCTCAGCTTGTGTGATCTGCACACTCAAAACACGTTGAGCAACTAAACATTCATACCTGTCAGCGTCTTCAGGAGCCATGTATTGCGTCTCATTATCAGAATCATCTCCACCATGTTCTTCACGTGTAATAAGAGCCAAAGTCTCCTCATCATAGTCACTAGCGGACTCATATCCACCATCCGCGGTAGCAATCATCACACGCGGAGATTTGCATTCTCTCGCATAATGACCTCCTCCCTTACAACGACGACAAATAATATCACTTGTGTGCCATGTTGATGCTATGGAAGAAGAAGAACGATGTGTAGGCCCCGCAGGTGCGCTCTTGGCAGATAATGGTGGTTGTGCCTGTTTTCTTGTATCACGGCTGGAGGTGGCACCTGATGGAGGTGCTGGTCCAGTTGAAGTAGAAGATGCACGTGGTGTCCATGATGAAGGTCGGCCTGCAGAAAAGTTAGTTCGCCCCAATGCTTGTCGATCCTGCACTTCACGTTCAGCTTTACAAGCAAGATGGAATAAACGAGTGATATTAGTATACTCCTTATAGTCTAGAATGGTCTGAATCTCTCTATTTAATCCACCCAGAAAACGTGCAAGCATAGCTTCATTCTCCTCAACAATACCACATCTAATCATGCCAGTTTGTAATTCCTGATAATATTCTTCTACAGAATTTTTTCCTTGTCTTAAACGCTGCAATTTTTGAAGCAATTCACGTTGATAATATGGTGGAACCCAACGCGTACGCATAGCAGTTTTCAAAGCAGCCCAAGTAGTTGGAATAGGATATAATCTACAATGTT
>NW_021296284.1:0-2224 GCF_002162155.2 Triticum dicoccoides | reverse complement strand
GCGATAAGGGGTTGTCAATCCCTTCACGGTCACTTACGAGAGTGAGATCTGGTAGATATGATAAGATAATATTTTTGGTATTTTTGTGATAAAGATGCAAAGTAAAATAAAAGCAAAGTAAAAAACAAAGGAAATAACTAAGTATTGGAATATTAATATTATGAAGATAGACCCGTGGGCCATAGGTTTCACTAGTGGCTTCTCTCAAGAGCATAAGTATTTTACGGTGGGTGAACGAATTACTGTTGAGCAATTGACAGAATTGAGCATAGTTATGAGAATATCTAGGTATGATCATGTATATAGGCATCCCGTCCGAGACAAGTAGACCGACTCCTGCCTACATCTACTACTATTACTCCACTCATCGACCGCTATCCAGCATGCATCTAGAGTATTAAGTTCATGAAAACAGAGTAACGCCTTAAGCAAGATGACATGATGTAGAGGGATAAATTCATGCAATATGATAAAAAAAACCATCTTGTTATCCTCGATGGAAACAATACAATACGTGCCTTGCTGCCCCTACTGTCACTGGGAAAGGACACCGCAAGATTGAACCCAAAGCTAAGCACTTCTCCCATTGCAAGAAAGATCAATCTAGTAGGCCAAACCAAACTGATAATTCGAAGAGACTAGCAAAGATAACCAATCATACATAAAAGAATTCAGAGAAGATTCAAATATTATTTATAGATAGTCTTGATCATAAACCCACAATTCATCGGTCTCAACAAACACACCGCAAAAAGAAGATTACATCGAATAGATCTCCACAAGAGAGGGGGAGAACTTTGTATTGAGATCCAAAAAGAGAGAAGAAGCCATCTAGCTAATAACTATGGACCCGAAGGTCTGAGGTAAACTACTCACACTTCATCGGAGAGGCTATGGTGTTGATGTAGACGCCCTCCGTGATGGATGCCACCTCCGGCGGAGCTCCGGAACATGCCCCAAGATGGGATCTCATGGATACAGAAAGTTATGGCGGTGGAATTAGGGTTTTGGCTCCATATCTGATCGTTTGGGGGTACGTAGGTATATATAGGAGGAAAAAGTACGTCGGTGGAGCAACAGGGGCCACACGAGGGTGGAGGGCGCGCCTGGGGGGTAGGCGCGCCCCTACCTCGTGGCCTCCTCCTTTGTTTCTTGACGTAGGGTCCAAGTCTCCTAGATCTTGTTCGGTGAGAAAATCACGTTCCCGAAGGTTTCATTCCGTTTGGACTCCGTTTGATATTCCTTTTCTTCGAAACACTAAAATAGGCAAACAAACAGCAATTCTGGGATGGGCCTCCGGTTAATAGGTTAGCCCCAAAAATAATATAAAAGTGGATAATAAAGCCCAATGATGTCCAAAACAGTAGATAATATAGCATGAAGCAATAAAAAATTATAGATGCGTTGGAGACATATCAAGCATCCCCAAGCTTAATTCCTGCTCGTCCTCGAGTAGGTAGATGATAAAAACAGAATTTTTGATGCGGAGTGCTACTTGGCATAATTTTAATGTAATTCTTCTTAATTGTGGTATGAATATTCATATCCGAAAGATTCAAGATAAAAGTTTAATATTGACATAAAAATAATAATACTTCAAGCATACTAACAAAGCAATCATGTCTTCTCAAAATAACATGGCAAAAGAAAGTTATCCCTACAAAATCATATAGTCTGGCTATGCTCTATCTTCACCACACAAAATATTTAAATCATGCACAACCCCGATGACAAGCCAAGCAATTGTTTCATACTTTTGACATTCTCAAACTTTTTCAATCTTCGCGCAATACATGAGCGTGAGCCATGGATATAGCACTATATGTGGAATAGAATGGTGGTTGTGGAGAAGACAAAAAGGGAGAAGATATTCTCACATCAACTAGGCGTATCAACGGGCTATGGAGATGCCCATCAATTGATATCAATGTGAGTGAGTAGGGATTGCCAAGCAATGGATGCACTAGAGCTATAAGTGTATGAAAGCTCAAAAAGAAACTAAGTGGGTGTGCATCCAACTTGCTTGCTCACGAAGACCTAGGGCATTTTGAGGAAGCCCATCATTGGAATATACGAGCCAAGTTCTATAATGAAAGATTCCCACTAGTATATGAAAGTGATAACATAGGAGACTCTCTATCATGAATATCATGGTGCTACTTTGAAGCACAAGTGTGGTAAAGGATAGTAACATTGTCCCTTCTCTCTTTTTCTCTCATTTTTT
>NW_021296283.1:0-1197 GCF_002162155.2 Triticum dicoccoides | reverse complement strand
GTGTGTGTGTGTGTTGGGGGGGTGGTGGAGAGGGTGATCCACGGGCATGAAGTTGAATCGTACTGATGTTCCAAAGTTGAGAGAGGCTAGCTAAGAGTGGGAAGCGTTGGGAATTAAAGTTGGTGACAGATGGATTAAAAAGAGCCAGATTGAATTGACTAGAATTGGAATCCAAAATACAAGCCAAATAACATTGACAAATTCAGCTTTTGGATTTGTAAGCCTTTCTACGCATAGTGGGAATGTGGTTGCCAAATGATTTCCAGTAACCAAACTATTGTATTTCAACAATCCAACAAATATTGGAATGCCTTCTTTCAACGTTAGTGATATTTGTTGTGTATGTAATGTTATGTTTTGTATAATTCAGTACCACATGTCTCTTTTACTTGCTATCAAGCTCTTGACGTTGGCGGTGCATTCCCAATGTTAATTTGTTTCAAATTGGCTTTGGTATGGATGGAATCTTGATTGGTATATGCAATATTTGTACTTAGTGTTGGATATTTTAGCAAAGATAAAACATTTCATTTTTGTTACTATTAAGCATTTCACCTTTAGCAATTATAGCAAGTGAATAATCCACGTGGAACCATTTCCATGCCGAGGAAGTCAGTGTTGGAAATATGCCCTAGAGGCAATAATAACTTGATTATTATTATATTTCCTTGTTCATGATAATCGTTTATTATCCATGCTAGAATTTTATTGATAGGAAACTCAGATACATGTGTGGATACATAGACAACACCATGTCCCTAGTAAGCCTCTAGTTGACTAGCTCGTTGATCAATAGATGGTTACGGTTTTCTGACCATGGACATTGGATGTCGTTGATAACGGGATCACATCATTAGGAGAATGATGTGATGGACAAGACCCAATCCTAAGCCTAGCACAAAGATCATGTAGTTCGTATGCTAAAGCTTTTCTAATGTCAAGTATCATTTCCTTAGACCATGAGATTGTGCAACTCCCGGATACCGTAGGAGTGCTTTGGGTGTGCCAAACGTCACAACGTAACTGGGTGGCTATAAAGGTACACTACAGGTATCTCTGAAAGTGTCTGTTGGGTTGGCGCGAATCGAGACTGGGATTTGTCACTCCGTGTAAACGGAGAGGTATCTCTGGGCCCACTCGGTAGGACATCATCATAATGTGCACAATGTGATCAAGGAGTTGATCATGTGATGATGT
>NW_021296282.1:0-2267 GCF_002162155.2 Triticum dicoccoides | reverse complement strand
TAGCCCGAGTGTGTCGTTCTCCCGAACTCCCTCGAACGATCGTTTGTGACTGCCTTAGGCTGGCATAAAGAGTTTCAGTGATATTTATATCAAAAGTAATTCTTTTTGCCACTTGAGGGAATAATTCTACGAGTCACCTTCCCCAAGGTGCTCGTTATGGTTTCGTGGCAATTATTTCCGCGCCACCTTGACACCATCCACCATCTCTCTAAGCATGGAATTGTTTCCCACCAAATCAAACCTCGTTGTTTGTCCTTCCATCCTTCTCGATGTGTTTTGTGTCTCAACTCAAGATGTTCCAACATCTCATTCCACGAGTTGATCTTGAGTGCTCGATCTTCGAGGAGATCGTGTCCTATGGAGTTTCTTTTTGTCGCCATCGTGTTAGATAAAGATCTCGAAAGCAAGGACGCCAAGATCAATTGGAGCAATGAAACAACATCTTCGGGAAGGGTAATTGGATCGACAAGATTGTGATAGTTTTGTGCCCCCTCTCTCTTCTTACCTCACGTCTTGAATCTCGGGACGAGATTCTTGTCTAGTGGGGGTGAGTTGTCACAGCCCTAGAGTTTGCTTGTAACTAGTGGCATTGCATCCATGCATCATGTTTAAATTTCATGAAACTTGAAATGGGGATTGTTGAAACCCTAGCACCAAATGAATTCAACTAGGTTCAATAAAAATATTTTCAATGATCCCAAATGCCCTTTAGAAAAGTTCATGATTTTTATGAAAGGTGAAAACCTCTACCAAAAGTCATGCACATATTTCTATGTCATTCTGGATTTTTGAATTAAATCTTATTGTATTTGACTTTGGGCATTTAAATACTATAAATAATTTAAATGTTCAAATAATGTTGGAACTATTTTTGGGCCACTAAAATAATTCAGCAAGTGTCCATGAATATTTTCAGGATTTTAGGAAATGCCTTGGTATTTTTCCTAAGCTCAAAACTATAGCAGAAAACTAGAAAACAGAAACAAATAAACGAAGAGAGAGAGAGAGAGAGAGAGAGAGAGAGAGAGACCCACCTGACTTACCTGGCGGCCCACCTGGCCCAGCCCCTCCAGCTGGCCCAGCCCACTAGCCCAACCACCGTGACCAATAGCTCCGCAAGGACGCGAAGCATCTCCTCGATGAGCCACGCAAGCCGGGTTTGACCGCAACACCGCCATCGATGCCTTCTTCAACCTCGGGACCACCGGCCATCTCCGTCAAATTCGTCGGCTCCGGACCGTCCCCGACCTTGACGAACGTCCCCTCGTCATCGCCCTGAGCCACTGACCTTCTCCCCTAACTCAGCATGCTCGCCCCCCATGCCATAGCGCCGTTCCCCACGAGCACCAAAGCCGCCGTCCGCCATTGCTGCTGCACGCATAGCCTCCGTGCTCCCATGGCCTCACCGTGCTTCTCTTAGTGCTCCCCGTGTCTAGCAGGTGTTGTCCAGCCTCTCCATTTGCTCACTGATGCACTGTAGCGACGCGCCCGTGCACCACCGAACACCACTGCCGCCAAAGCTCGTCGCCGGCGCCACTCCGGCCACCATAGCTCCAGCCGCCACCACCACTGGATGCGCCCCTCTGCCAGCTCCCTGTAGATGCTCCCCACGTGCCAAATCAGACCCTGCAGTGAAATTTTGACTCCCTCCGCCGCGGATTTGGTCGCCGATGGTTAAACGCCGGTAGCTGACATGGCAATGTCATTAGCGACTAACAGTTCTGCTAATTAACCTCCTAGTGACACTGATAGCTGAGCCCCACTATCTAATTAAACATAGTTTATTTTCTGTTTAGGTTTAACTAACTACGATGGGCCCATGCGTCAGCTCTGACCATGCTAACGAGGCAGTTGACTGGGCCCACACGTCAGCGACCCTAACCAGCACTGGTTCACTGACTAGTGGACCCCACTAGTTAGGTTTTTACCCGGGGCAGCCCTGTTGACCTGCTGACGTCACACATACATCATGCTGACGCAGTTAACCATTTTCTGGTTTTAAAAATCATCAGGAAATTCTAGAAAATGCCCAAAACTTCTAAAAATCATAGAAATTAAACCGTAACTCCAAATGAAATAATTTATATATGAAAAATTATTAGAAAAATATGAAGAATCTGTTTATGCCATGATCATGCATGTTTGAACAAGTTAACCTCACTGAATAGGACAAATGATGATTAGGGCAATTTATGAAATAACATTTGGAGTTGGAATTTGATCTTGTTTGAGCTCCACTTCAATCAAATTGGCTAGATATTGCATTA
>NW_021296281.1:0-1343 GCF_002162155.2 Triticum dicoccoides | reverse complement strand
CCCCCCTCTTCCTCCATATATACAGCCCTTAGGGCATCGTTTAGACTTTGGGTTTTGTTTAGATTAAAAGTTCGCCATAGCTGCAACTTCGCGTACTTCGTTTGTGTTCAACGACCAGACAAAGGCGTCACAGAACCCCACCTTGATCAATAAAGCTTTCATCTTATATTCGCAATATCCAGATTGCAATCTTAGTTTCTTGCTTGTTCTTCGTTTGCTCGCAGGAAACAGACCCTCGTGGTCAGGTTGATCGTGCTCCGGCGTGGTCAATAACCTCTCGGAGTTGGTTTAGCGATTGCTAAGGCGCGACGTCCTCGCACGTTCGTAGTCGGATCGTCAAAGTCGACTTCCACCAAAGCGATATCCATCATCTCATCGAAAAATCGGGACCCTCGCCTCTATCAAAGTGTGCCATTTTCGAGAATCTATCCACGACAACAAATATGCTATCCCTCCCCTTCTTTGTTCGAGGTAAACCTAAAACAAAGTCCATAGATATATCCTCCCAAGGAACACTAGGTACAGGCAAAGGCATATATAAACCATGAGGATTGAGTCGTGACTTAGCTTTTTGACATGTAGTGCAGCGAGCAATAAAACGCTCAACATCCCGTCTCATCTTTGGCCAAAAGAAATGTGTAGCAAGTACGTCCTCCGTCTTCTTCACGCCAAAGTGTCCCATTAATCCTCCTCCATGCGCCTCCTGCAACAACAAAAGACGAACGGAGCTAGCTGGAATGCATAGCTTGTTAGCATGAAACACAAATCCATCGTTAACAACAAACTTGTTCCATATTCTTCCTTCTTTACAAATTCTGCATTACATCTTTAAAATCAGCATCATGCACATATTGATCTTTGATGGTCTCCAAACCAAATATTTTGAAGTCAAGTTATGAAAGCATAGTATAGCGACGAGACAATGCATCAGCAATAACATTTTCTTTTCCCTTCTTGTGTTTAATGACATAAGGGAAAGTCTCAATGAATTCAACCCATTTAGCATGTTTACGATTCAGTTTAGCTTGACTTTTAATATGTTTCAAAGATTCATGATCAGAATGTATAACAAATTCTTTGGGCCATAAATAATGTTGCCATGTTTCTAAAGTCCGAACAAGAGCATATAATTCTTTATCATAAGTAGAATAATTCAGACTAGGCCCACTCAATTTTTCAGAAAAGTATGCAACAGGTTTGCCATCTTGTAATAACACACCTCCTAATCCAATTCCACTAGCATCACATTCAAGCTCAAAAGTCTTATTAAAATCAGGAAGTTGGAGTAAAGGAGCATGTGTCAACTTATCTTTCAATACCGTGAAGGCTTCTTCCTGTGCGGT
>NW_021296280.1:15648-116939 GCF_002162155.2 Triticum dicoccoides | reverse complement strand
AAAGAATCACCCAATTCGGAGTCCGTATGAAAAACTTGTGTCCGTTTTGAGTCAGGTGTGTCTGTGCAGTCCGAATCTGAATCCAGAACGTGAGAGACTTGGACTCTATCTTCTCTTGGGCCAAAAGTGACGTGAGAGAACTTTTTGGACAGCAAATAAACATCTCTTTCTTCCTTATCTTCATATGTGGATTGTACAAATGTCCCATACACCTGCAATTAGACAAAACACAAAAGTGTGTGAAGTATTTTTGTTCTGGATAACATAAATAGATTATTGAATAGTTTGCACTAGAAATCACCTGACAAATATGCATATATGCAATATTTTTGGTCATATCCAAGGTAGTCATGTCCTCATCATCCTCCCCTTCTTGAAAATAAAGCCGTCCTCGGCGTTGGTTAATCTGAAATGTGGCTAACAAAAGAGACAAAGTGTACATGTTGTATATGTACATGTCATCCATTTTTACTTCCCTTGATTTTTGCATATATGACACATGAATAGATGAGTAACTTGCATAGTTCATAAAATCTAAAGCTAAAAAATTAGCACAAGAAGTAGAAGGCATGAAAATATTGCAATTCAGTTTGCACATATAAGTGAAGCTCTTATTCATTTCAAAAGATTGACAATGTTCATCATTAAACCATCCCAACATTGGTGAATAAACCTTACTTGCATCAAATTTACATGCTACAACATGCTTAAATAAGCAAACATGCAATAAGTCATTCAACACAGAATCATCACCAAGATTACAGGTCATATCAAAATGATTAAACATTGGTTCTTTTGCATCAATAGTTAATTCAATGGGTGCACTCAAAATTGTTGGTATTTCAGTTGTTTGATCACATGGCAAAGTCAAATTATCAACGTAGTCCTCTAAAATAGGTGGTGTGATCAAAGTAGTGGGTAGCTCATCAGATGGTGCATTCAAATTGATAAGGCATTCATCATTCTCATGTAGAGATGGAAGATCAGTACCTTTGTCATTACCTCTTATGATCATCTCAGATGATGTAGCCACTCTCGGGGGCGATGTGTCACATGGTGGAGGTGATGTAGTCCTGACAACAACGGATGTGGTTGTCATAGTATGCCTAGTAGTTGAAGGAACAATCATATCAACTCTTGGAATGTGCACCGTGCGCTTGTTCTCCTCGTGGCTAAACGTCGTTTTATTTCCTGTTCAGCTTTGCAAGCAAGATGAAACAAATGGTCCATAGGATAACACTCTTCATGAATTAGTATCTCTTGAATATCACGGTTTAATCCTCCCCAAAATCTATCCATAAAATCATCTTCACTTTCTTCTAAAGAGGAATGCAACAAGGTAGTTTGTAAATCATCATAATATTTTGTTACAGTTTCACTACCTTGTTTTAAGTGTTGCAACTTCTTAATCATGTCACGAGTATAATAAGCAGGGACGAAAGTATGTCGCATGGCAAGTTTCAAATCATCCCAAGTAGTAGGTATATAATCAGGGTGTAACCGACAATATTCACTCCACCAAACCAAAGCATAACCAGTGAAAGAACCAACCGCAACCTTAACCTTTTTATGTTCATCGAAATTATGGGAAGCAAATATATTTTTTATGTCGAACTCCCATTCAATATATAAAGCAGGTTTAAAACGGCCATTAAATGGTGGTATAGATACATTAACCTGATCATGTGATGAGGACATCAATACAATTGTTACACCCACAGCCCCTGCTGCTATACATACTGGACCAATTACTAGAGCTCGTGCACGCCAACTAAATTACCAGGTACTTTCGTTTCTTGGTAATGATTCTAATGTTCATGAGAATATGATGCTGCCTAAATTGGATACATTTGTTTTGCTTACAAATGAAGGGCCTAGCTTGGAGAAGGATGAACATTGGAGCAAGAACAAGCATGGAGATGATGGCATGCGCAAGGGAAACAAGAACGGAGTTACAAGTGATGATTTCAGGACTTTGAAGCCACCATAATGGGTGCATGAAGCCTTGGACGAAATATACAAGACGCCACTTCATAAATTTCGTCCCGAGGCTATTTTAGGTGCTGCGTCACCTTATTATTGGCCCAGGCCCATGTAATTTCGAAATACATAAGTATAGGCTATTTTTAGAGTCCGTATGTGTGGGGAAACAAGAGATAGGGTTGATTTCGGACCCCTCCACCAAGGGCCACGAAATTCCCCCCCTCTTCCTCCATATATACAGCCCTTAGGGCATCGTTTAGACTTTGGGTTTTGTTTAGATTAAAAGTTCGCCATAGCTGCAACTTCGCGTACTTCGTTTGTGTTCAACGACCAGACAAAGGCGTCACAGAACCCCACCTTGATCAATAAAGCTTTCATCTTATATTCGCAATATCCAGATTGCAATCTTAGTTTCTTGCTTGTTCTTCGTTTGCTCGCAGGAAACAGACCCTCGTGGTCAGGTTGATCGTGCTCCGGCGTGGTCAATAACCTCTCGGAGTTGGTTTAGCGATTGCTAAGGCGCGACGTCCTCGCACGTTCGTAGTCGGATCGTCAAAGTCGACTTCCACCAAAGCGATATCCATCATCTCATCAAAAAATCGGGACCCTCGCCTCTATCAAAAACTAAGTTTGGATTATATGAGTGGTTAGTCATGCCTTTTGGGTTAACTAATGCGCCTAGTACTTTCATGAGACTAATGAACGAAGTTTTACGTGCTTTCATTGGACGATTTGTGGTAGTCTATTTTGATGATATACTGACTTATAGCAGATCTTTGGAAGAACATTTGGAACATTTACGTGCTGTTTTTATTGCTCTACGTGATGCACGTTTGTTTGGTAACCTTGGGAAGTGCACCTTTTGCACCGACCGAGTATCTTTTCTTGGCTATGTTGTTACTCCACAGGGAATTGAAGTTGACAAAGCCAAGATTGAAGCTATTGAGAGTTGGCCGCAGCCCAAAACGGTCACACAAGTGAGGAGTTTTCTTGGCCTCGCTGGATTCTATAGGCGTTTTGTGAGAGATTTCAGCACCATTGCTGCACCTCTCAACGAGCTTACAAAGAAGGATGTGCCTTTTGTTTGGGGTACCGCACAGGAAGAAGCCTTCACGGTATTGAAAGATAAGTTGACACATGCTCCTTTACTCCAACTTCCTGATTTTAGTAAGACTTTTGAGCTTGAATGTGATGCTAGTGGAATTGGATTAGGAGGTGTGTTATTACAAGATGGCAAACCTGTTGCATACTTTTTTGAAAAATTGAGTGGGCCTAGTCTGAATTATTCTACTTATGATAAAGAATTATATGCTCTTGTTCGGACTTTAGAAACATGGCAACATTATTTATGGCCCAAAGAATTTGTTATACATTCTGATCATGAATCTTTGAAACATATTAAAAGTCAAGCTAAACTGAATCGTAGACATGCTAAATGGGTTGAATTCATTGAGACTTTCCCTTATGTCATTAAACACAAGAAGGGAAAAGAAAATATTATTGCTGATGCATTGTCTCGTCGCTATACTATGCTTTCACAACTTGACTTCAAAATATTTGGTTTAGAGACCATCAAAGATCAATATGTGCATGATGCTGATTTTAAAGATGTAATGCATAATTGTAAAGAAGGAAGAATGTGGAACAAGTATGTTGTTAACGATGGATTTGTGTTTCGTGCTAACAAGCTATGCATTCCAGCTAGCTCCGTTCGTCTTTTGTTGTTGCAGGAGGCGCATGGAGGAGGATTAATGGGACACTTTGGCGTGAAGAAGACGGAGGACGTACTTGCTACACATTTCATTAGGCCAAAGATGAGACGGGATGTTGAGCGTTTTATTGCTCGCTGCACTACATGTCAAAAAGCTAAGTCACGACTCAATCCTCATGGTTTATATATGCCTTTGCCTGTACCTAGTGTTCCTTGGGAGGATATATCTATGGACTTTGTTTTAGGTTTACCTCGAACAAAGAAGGGGAGGGATAGCATATTTGTTGTCGTGGATAGATTCTCGAAAATGGCACACTTTATACCATGTCATAAAAGCGATGATGCTGTTAATGTTGCTGATTTGTTCTTTCGTGAAATTATTCGTTTGCATGGTGTGCCAAATACTATTGTTTCAGATCGTGATACTAAATTTCTTAGCCACTTTTGGAGATGTTTATGGGCTAAGTTGGGGACTAAACTGCTTTTTAGTACTACTTGTCACCCCCAAACTGATGGACAAACTGAAGTAGTCAATAGAACGTTGTCTACTATGCTTAGGGCTGTTTTGAAGAATAATAAGAAAATGTGGGAGGAATGCTTGCCTCATATTGAATTTGCTTATAATCGTTCATTGCATTCTACTACTAAGATGTGCCCTTTTGAAGTTGTGATAGAGGCAAAGGTGTCCCGTCTTTCGATGAGATGGTGGATTTCGCTTTGGTGGAAGTCGACTTTGACGATCCGACTACGAACGTGCGAGGACGTCGCGCCTTAGCAATCGCTAAACCAACTCCGAGAGGTTATTGACCACGCCGGAGCACAATCAACCTGACCACGAGGGTCTGTTTCCTGCGAGCAAACGAAGAACAAGCAAGAAACTAAGATTGCAATCTGGATATTGCGAATATAAGATGAAAGCTTTATTGATCAAGGTGGGGTTCTGTGACGCCTTTGTCTGGTCGTTGAACACAAACGAAGTACGCGAAGTTGCAGCTATGGCGAACTTTTAATCTAAACAAAACCCAAAGTCTAAACGATGCCCTAAGGGCTGTATATATGGAGGAAGAGGGGGGGAATTTCGTGGCCCTTGGTGGAGGGGTCCGAAATCAACCCTATCTCTTGTTTCCCCACACATACGGACTCTAAAAATAGCCTATACTTATGTATTTCGAAATTACATGGTCCTGGCCCAATAATAAGGTGACGCAGCACCTAAAATAGCCTCGGGACGAAATTTATGAAGTGGCGTCTTGTATATTTCGTCCAAGGCTTCATGCACCCATTATGGTGGCTTCAAAGTCCTGAAATCATCACTTGTAACTCCGTTCTTGTTTCCCTTGCGCATGCCATCATCTCCATGCTTGTTCTTGCTCCAATGTTCATCCTTCTCCAAGCTAGGCCCTTCATTTGTAAGCAAAACAAATGTATCCAATTTAGGCAGCATCATATTCTCATGAACATTAGAATCATTACCAAGAAACGAAAGTACCTGGTAATTTAGTTGGCGTGCACGAGCTCTAGTAATTGGTCCAGTATGTATAGCAGCAGGGGCTGTGGGTGTAACAATTGTATTGATGTCCTCATCAGATAGCATATTTGTTGTCGTGGATAGATTCTCGAAAATGGCACACTTTATACCATGTCATAAAAGCGATGATGCTGTTAATGTTGCTGATTTGTTCTTTCGTGAAATTATTTGCTTGCATGGTGTGCCAAATACTATTGTTTCAGATCGTGATACTAAATTTCTTAGCCACTTTTGGAGATGTTTATGGGCTAAGTTGGGGACTAAACTGCTTTTTAGTACTACTTGTCACCCCCAAACTGATGGACAAACTGAAGTAGTCAATAGAACGTTGTCTACTATGCTTAGGGCTGTTTTGAAGAATAATAAGAAAATGTGGGAGGAATGCTTGCCTCATATTGAATTTGCTTATAATCGTTCATTGCATTCTACTACTAAGATGTGCCCTTTTGAAGTTGTGTATGGTTTCCTACCTCGTGCACCTATTGATTTGTTGCCTCTTCCATCTTCGGAGAAGGTTAATTTTGATGCTAAACAACGTGCTGAATTGATTTTAAAAATGCATGAGTTAACTAAGGAAAACATTGAGCGCATGAATGCTAAATATAAACTTGCTGGGGATAAGGGTAGAAAACATGTTGTGTTTGCACCTGGAGATCTTGTTTGGTTACATTTGCGTAAGGATAGATTTCTTGATTTGCGCAAATCAAAGTTAATGCCACGTGCTGATGGTCCCTTTAAGGTGTTAGAGAAAATAAATGATAATGCATATAAACTTGAGCTGCCTGCAGATTTTGGGGTTAGTCCCACTTTTAACATTGCAGATTTGAAGCCTTATTTGGGTGAGGAAGATGAACTTCCGTCGAGGACGACTTCATTTCAAGAAGGGGAGGATGATGAGGACATCAATACAATTGTTACACCCACAGCCCCTGCTGCTATACATACTGGACCAATTACTAGAGCCCGTGCACGCCAACTAAATTACCAGGTA
Source organism: Triticum dicoccoides (assembly GCF_002162155.2). Lineage (NCBI taxonomy): Eukaryota > Viridiplantae > Streptophyta > Magnoliopsida > Poales > Poaceae > Triticum > Triticum dicoccoides. The sequence continues at coordinate 110,726 of NW_021296280.1, read as the reverse complement.
CTTTCGTTTCTTGGTAATGATTCTAATGTTCATGAGAATATGATGCTGCCTAAATTGGATACATTTGTTTTGCTTACAAATGAAGGGCCTAGCTTGGAGAATGGTTGTGCCTAAATGAAGGGCCTAGCAATCATCACACGCGGAGATTTGCATTCTCTCGCATAATGACCTCCTCCCTTACAACGACGACAAATAATATCACTTGTGTGCCCTGTTGATGCCATGGAAGAAGAAGAACGCTGTGCAGGCCCCGCAGGTGCGCTCTTGGCACCGGATGTATGGCTGATGCCATGGTTGTGCCGGTTTTCTTGTATCACGGCTGGAGGTGGCACCGGATGGAGGTGCTGGTGCAGTTGAAGTAGAAGCTGCACGTGGTGTCCATGATGAAGGTCGGCCTGCATAAAAGTTAGTTCGCCCCAATGCTTGTCGATCCTGCACTTCACGTTCAGCTTTACAAGCAAGATGGAATAAACGAGTGATATTAGTATACTCCTTATAGTCTAGAATGGTCTGAATCTCTCTATTTAATCCACCCAGAAAACGTGCAAGCATAGCTTCATTCTCCTCAACAATACCACATCTAATCATGCCAGTTTGTAATTCCTGATAATATTCTTCTACAGAATTTTTTCCTTGTCTTAAACGCTGCAATTTTTGAAGCAATTCACGTTGATAATATGGTGGAACCCAACGCGTACGCATAGCAGTTTTCAAAGCAGCCCAAGTAGTTGGAATAGGATACAATCTACAATGTTCAGACCACCATACACATGCAAAACTAGTGAAAGCACAAACAGCAGCAGCAACTCGTCTCTCCTCAGGATATTGTGATAGAGGCGAGGGTATCCCGATCTTTCGATGAGATGATAACTATCGATTTGGTGGAGACGACTTTGACGATCCGACTACAAACGTGCACGACGTTGCGCCTTAGCAATCGCTAAACCAATCTCCTGAGGTTACTGACGATGCCGGAAGCACGGTCAGCCTGACCACGAAGGTCTATTCCTGCAAGCAATCGAAGAACGAGCAAGAATATGATAAAGCAATCTGAATATTGCAAATATATATGAGGTATTGATAATGGTGGGGATCCGTAAGCGGTCTTGGTCAGGTCGTTGGACACAAACGAAGTACACGAAGTTGCAATGGCTAACTTTTAACTAAACAAATTCCAAGGAAAAGCTACTAGATGGATCTACTTATATAGGAGCAAGGGGTGGCGGCCAAGGAGGTGGGAGGACGTCCCAAGGCAGCCTAAAACTAAATCTAGGTCGTACAAGGCCAATGGGCCCAAGTGGAGGTGATGTAACACCTTTGGACTTGTAGTTTGACTCGGATTCTGCTGCAGCATCAGATTGTTTCGTCCACAACTCAACGCTCCGGACGAATTTGAAGGTGATTCTAATTGGGTTGGAAAGTGCACGAAATCTAGTTTCCAACAAAAAAAGAATCACCCAATTCGGAGTCCGTATGAAAAACTTGTGTCCGTTTTGAGTCAGGTGTGTCTGTGCAGTCCGAATCTGAATCCAGAACGTGAGAGACTTGGACTCTATCTTCTCTTGGGCCAAAAGTGACGTGAGAGAACTTTTTGGACAGCAAATAAACATCTCTTTCTTCCTTATCTTCATATGTGGATTGTACAAATGTCCCATACACCTGCAATTAGACAAAACACAAAAGTGTGTGAAGTATTTTTGTTCTGGATAACATAAATAGATTATTGAATAGTTTGCACTAGAAATCACCTGACAAATATGCATATATGCAATATTTTTGGTCATATCCAAGGTAGTCATGTCCTCATCATCCTCCCCTTCTTGAAAATAAAGCCGTCCTCGGCGTTGCTTAATCTGAAATGTGGCTAACAAAAGAGACAAGGTGTACATGTTGTATATGTATATGTCATCCATTTTTACTTCCCTTGATTTTGCATATATGACACATGAATAGATGAGTAACTTGCATAGTTCATAAAATCTAAAGCCAAAAAATTAGCACAAGAAGTAGAAGGCATGAAAATATTGCAACTCAGTTTGCACATATAAGTGAAGCTCTTATTCATTTCAAAAGATTGACAATGTTCATCATTAAACCATCCCAACATTGGTGAATAAACCTTACTTGCATCAAATTTACATGCTACAACATGCTTAAATAAGCAAACATGCAATAAGTCATTCAACACAGAATCATCACCAAGATTACAGGTCATATCAAAATGATTAAACATTGGTTCTTTTGCATCAATAGTTAATTCAATGGGTGCACTCAAAATTGTTGGTATTTCAGTTGTTTGATCACATGGCAAAGTCAAATTATCAACGTAGTCCTCTAAAATAGGTGGTGTGATCAAAGTAGTGGGTAGCTCATCAGATGGTGCATTCAAATTGATAAGGCATTCATCATTCTCATGTAGAGATGGAAGATCAGTACCTTTGTCATTACCTCTTATGATCATCTCAGATGATGTAGCCACTCTCGGGGGCGATGTGTCACATGGTGGAGGTGATGTAGTCCTGACAACAACGGATGTGGTTGTCATAGTATGCCTAGTAGTTGAAGGAACAATCATATCAACTCTTGGAATGTGCACCGTGCGCTTGTTCTCCTCGTGGCTAAACGTCGTTTTATTTCCTGTTCAGCTTTGCAAGCAAGATGAAACAAATGGTCCATAGGATAACACTCTTCATGAATTAGTATCTCTTGAATATCACGGTTTAATCCTCCCCAAAATCTATCCATAAAATCATCTTCACTTTCTTCTAAAGAGGAATGCAACAAGGTAGTTTGTAAATCATCATAATATTTTGTTACAGTTTCACTACCTTGTTTTAAGTGTTGCAACTTCTTAATCATGTCACGAGTATAATAAGCAGGGACGAAAGTATGTCGCATGGCAAGTTTCAAATCATCCCAAGTAGTAGGTATATAATCAGGGTGTAACCGACAATATTCACTCCACCAAACCAAAGCATAACCAGTGAAAGAACCAACCGCAACCTTAACCTTTTTATGTTCATCGAAATTATGGGAAGCAAATATATTTTTTATGTCGAACTCCCATTCAATATATAAAGCAGGTTTAAAACGGCCATTAAATGGTGGTATAGATACATTAACCTGATCATGTGCATTTGGATGTTTGTGCACCTCTCGTGACGGTTGTGATATTTGCAAAGGTGGTGGCACGTCTCCCGCGATCGACAAAGCCTATGAATTGACTCTGGATCCTGTCATGATTAGTAGAACAAGAAACAAAACCCAAAAACAATGTTCCTATAACTACTAGGATGTGGTGGTAAAACGCTCACAGTAAAGCAAATATCAATGTCTTACAAGTTCTTACCATGCAGCAGGCGGTGATCGGCAACCAGCGGTGTCAAGTAACTCCGAATATTGAGTAAAGCGATTGCCAGGGGAGCGTACGTATACACGGTGTAGAAATATGTGGAGCTGGGTTGGCTATATATGGTAGCAAAAGATTAGCAATAATCAATTCAAAGATGCAATGTTGAATAAACGCTCAACGACGGTACTGTGCTGGTCCTAGGCTAGACCGGACTAGAGACGCGAGCCTAGAACACTAATGAGGTCACGGCGTAGCACAACTAGCATCAATGAAGGATACTAAGTAGCTCTTGACAGCAAGATATAAGTGAAGATCACAACAGCAGTGAAGATAATGAGGTGAAACAACAGCCAAGCAGGATATATCAACAACTTTGTCTCCAACTTTCCCCTGAAAAAGTTTGTGCCGATTTTTTTGTTTTTTTTTCTTCTCTCTTTTTTTTCCTCACACTTTTTTTTTCTTTCTCTCCTTTTTTTTCTCTGACTTTTTTTTTCCTTTTTTTTTCTCTCTTTTTTTTCTCTCTTTTTTTCTCCCTCTTTCCAAAACAAACTAGATAAGATGCAGATTGGATCAAATGAAGATGTGAACGATCTCAACTATTATTATGACAATGAATGGTGGGTAGCACGTGGTGGAAATTGATGGATGGGTGGTGGACAGCGGAAGAGATAATGATGCAGCGGTGGCGTGACTAATGTGAACAGAACTCGAAACTCTAAACGAACTAGACACTAAGACCAGCAACTCGACACGACAATGCAATCGATAATTCAACTATGCAATCAATGAAAAGAAAATTGCAAAGGCTCAGACTGGCTTGGATGAATAGATCTAACTCTTTTTTGTGGCTTTTTCTTGGACAATAGGTAAGAAAGTAAATCTAATCTAGGAAAACTGGAAATTCTCACCGAGCAACCTGAAAACTGATACCACTTGATAGAGGCGAGGGTGTCCCGATCTTTCGATGAGATGATAACTATCGATTTGGTGGAGACGACTTTGACGATCCGACTACAAACGTGCACGACGTTGCGCCTTAGCAATCGCTAAACCAATCTCCTGAGGTTACTGACGATGCCGGAAGCACGGTCAGCCTGACCACGAAGGTCTATTCCTGCAAGCAATCGAAGAACGAGCAAGAATATGATAAAGCAATCTGAATATTGCAAATATATATGAGGTATTGATAATGGTGGGGATCCGTAAGCGGTCTTGGTCAGGTCGTTGGACACAAACGAAGTACACGAAGTTGCAATGGCTAACTTTTAACTAAACAAATTCCAAGGAAAAGCTACTAGATGGATCTACTTATATAGGAGCAAGGGGTGGCGGCCAAGGAGGTGGGAGGACGTCCCAAGGCAGCCTAAAACTAAATCTAGGTCGTACAAGGCCAATGGGCCCAAGTGGAGGTGATGTAACACCTTTGGACTTGTAGTTTGACTCGGATTCTGCTGCAGCATCAGATTGTTTCGTCCACAACTCAACGCTCCGGACGAATTTGAAGGTGATTCTAATTGGGTTGGAAAGTGCACGAAATCTAGTTTCCAACAAAAAAAGAATCACCCAATTCGGAGTCCGTATGAAAAACTTGTGTCCGTTTTGAGTCAGGTGTGTCTGTGCAGTCCGAATCTGAATCCAGAACGTGAGAGACTTGGACTCTATCTTCTCTTGGGCCAAAAGTGACGTGAGAGAACTTTTTGGACAGCAAATAAACATCTCTTTCTTCCTTATCTTCATATGTGGATTGTACAAATGTCCCATACACCTGCAATTAGACAAAACACAAAAGTGTGTGAAGTATTTTTGTTCTGGATAACATAAATAGATTATTGAATAGTTTGCACTAGAAATCACCTGACAAATATGCATATATGCAATATTTTTGGTCATATCCAAGGTAGTCATGTCCTCATCATATTGTAAACATGTAAATCGTTGTTCAGTTTCTAACTCCCAAGTAAGATATATATCAGGAACATATCTACCCTCAAATGGTGGAATATTCAATTTCAGTTTAGGAATATGGACATCATCTCGTACCTGAGGTGGTGGTGCAGGCCTACCATTACGAATATATACCTGAGGTCGACCTGCTGGTGGTGGTACAGGTGGCTGCACGTAGTGTTGATTTTGATCAACCTCATCCTCATAGTCTCCCACATAATCATCCTCCTCCGCATCAGCAGCAGGAGCCACAGAAGTATCAACAGCAGCACCAACAGTTTGGCCAAACGCAAGAGGAACACGGCTTGCTCGGCGGAGGTCTGCTTCGCGACGTGGAGGTAGTCGTTGTTGTTGTTGTTGTTGGAGAGGTGCGTTAGCTGCAGCGGGTGGTGGTGGTGGAAGACGCGCGAGCAATTCATTAAACTTGTTATCGAGCTTTGTTCCGAACGTCTTCTCAAAGCCAGTGATCTTCTCCATGGCCTCTTCAAAATTGTTCAGCACATCTTGCACCTGTTCAGTCATCATTTGCTGAAACTTATCATGAAGCTCCTTGTTCGATAAATTCTCCCAGTCAATCTCGTCGGCTTGTGATCCTGGCATGGTTAGCAGCAATAGAAACACACAGGGATATGATCCTACAGACTACGAACAAGTGGTGGTGGTATATGACAGCTGTGGTGGTATATGGATACGGATTCGAAGCGGTGGCGGATAAGCGGTGGTGGTAGATGGCAGGGGTGATGATGATGGTGCGGCGGCGGCGTGACAACTTATGACCAGAACTCGAAACTCTAAAAGACTAGACTCTAAGACCAGCAACTAGACACGACGATGCAACCGCAAATTCAACAAAGCAAAACCCTAAAAAGATTATGCAAAGGCTCAGATTGGTTCGGATATGATGAACTAACCCTAATTTTTTTTTGTGGCTTTTTCGTGGACTGTAGGTATGAAGAACAGACTCGATCTAAACTACAAAAAACTGTAAAATCTCACCGAGCAACCTGGAAATCTGATACCACTTGATAGAGGCAAAGGTGTCCCGTCTTTCGATGAGATGGTGGATTTCGCTTTGGTGGAAGTCGACTTTGACGATCCGACTACGAACGTGCGAGGACGTCGCGCCTTAGCAATCGCTAAACCAACTCCGAGAGGTTATTGACCACGCCGGAGCACGATCAACCTGACCACGAGGGTCTGTTTCCTGCGAGCAAATGAAGAACAAGCAAGAAACTGAGATTGCAATCTGGATATTGCGAATATAATATGAAAGCTTTATTGATCAAGGTGGGGTTCTGTGACGCCTTTGTCTGGTCGTTGAACACAAACGAAGTACGCGAAGTTGCAGCTATGGCGAACTTTTAATCTAAACAAAACCCAAGGTCTAAACGATGCCCTAAGGGCTGTATATATGGAGGAAGAGGGGGTGGATTTCGTGGCCCTTGGTGGAGGGGTCCGAAATCAACCCTATCTCTTGTTTCCCCACACATACGGACTCTAAAAATAGCCTATACTTATGTATTTCGAAATTACATGGGCCTGGCCCAATAATAAGGTGACGCAGCACCTAAAATAGCCTTGGGACGAAATTTATGAAGTGGCATCTTGTATATTTCGTCCAAGGCTTCATGCACACATTATGGTGGCTTCAAAGTCCTGAAATCATCACTTGTAACTCCGTTCTTGTTCCCCTTGCGCATGCCATCATCTCCATGCTTGTTCTTGCTCCAATGTTCATCCTTCTCCAAGCTAGGCCCTTCATTTGTAAGCAAAACAAATGTATCCAATTTTGGCAGCATCATATTCTCATGAACATTAGAATCATTACCAAGAAACGAAAGTACCTGATAATTTAGTTGGCGTGCACGAGCTCTAGTAATTGGTCCAGTATGTATAGCAGCAGGGGCTGTGGGTGTAACAATTGTATTGATGTCCTCATCACTAACATACGCAAATGAGAGCGAGAAGAGAAGGCAAAGCACGGTCGATAAAACTATGATCAAGAAGTGATCCTATAGCAACCTACGCCAAGCATAACTCCAACAACCGTGTTCACTTCCCGGACTCCGCCGGAAAGAGACCATCACGGTTACACACGCGGTTGATTCATTTTATTTAAGTTAAGGTTCAAGTTATCTACAATCGGACATTAACAAATTCCCATCTGCCCATAACCGCGGGCACGACTTTCGAAAGTTCAATCCCTGCAGGGGAGTCCCAACTTAGCCCATGATAAGCTCTCACGGTCAACGAAGGAATAGACCTCCTCCCAAGACATTCCGATCAGACTCGGTATCTCGGTAATTCAAGACACTTCGACAGGTTAAAACAAGACCAGCAACACCGCCCGAATGTGCCGACAAATCCCGATAGGAGCTGCACATATCTCTTTCTCAGGGCACACTCAGATGAGACATCCTACGAGTAAAACCAACCCTCAAGTTGCCCCGAGGTGGCCCCGCAGTCTACTCGGTCGGACCAACACTCAGAGGAGCACTGGCCCAGGGGGGGTTTAAAATAAGATGACCCTTGAGTCTGCAGAACCCAAGGGAAAGAAAAGGCTAGGTGGCGAATGGTAACACCAATGTTGGGCATTGCTGGAAAAGCTTTAATCAAGGCGAAATATCAAGGGGTTCCCATTATAACCCAACGGCGTAAGGAACGCAAAATCCGGGAACATAACACCGATATGACGGAAACTAGGGCGGCAAGAGTGGAACAAAACACTAGGCGAGAGGCCGAGCCTTCCACCCTTTACCAAGTATATAGATGCATTAAGATAACATGGCAATATAATGATATCCCAACAAGTAAATAAATGTTCCAACAAGGAACGGGATCCAATCTTCACCTGCAACTAGCAACGCTATAAGAGGGGCTGAGCGAAGCGGTAACATAGCCAATCAACAGTTTGCTAGGACATTGGTGGGTTAGAGGTTTGACATGGCAATTTGGGAGGCTTGTAAGCAAGTGGTAGGCATCGTAGCAATGGCATAGCAAAAGAGCGAGCAAACTAGCATAGCAAAGATAGTAGTGATTTCGAGGGTATGATCATCTTGCCTGAGATCCCGCAAGGAAGAAGAACGAGTCCATGAAGAAGACAAACGGACGTAGTCGAACGGGTCCTCACAAACGCGACGTTATCGGAACCAACCCGAAGAAGCAACACCGGAAAAGAAGCACACAACATAGTAAACAACCACCACAACAACATGGCATGATGCACAACAAGTATGATGCAAGTCCGGTTTAATGAGTCATGGCATGGCAAAGTGCACAAACAACCCTACAAATTAAGTGGAGCTCAATATGCAACTCCGTTGCATATTGACGAAACACCACGTGACTTATTTAGTTCGATCTTGTTTATGTACTCAGCAATATTAAATGTTGTTAAGCAAGTCAAGAGGTGAAAACATAACAAAACTATACCATCTAAACAATTTAAATGGGGCCGGATATAACAAACAACAAATCCGGTAAATCCCCATATGCAATTATCAATTTGGTGCAACAACAATTTTAAACATTTAAATGTTATTATCATGATGCGAATGACATGTGCAAGTTTTATGCAATATTTATGAAAATGTTGACATGATAAGATATGAGGCATTTGTCATCGTGGCGAAAACTAAAGGGATGCCACGGCAACGACAACGGAAATGGTGTCACGGCAACATTCCGGTTCCGGTAACTCGATAGAGATACCCATGCAAAGGAGAAGTGTGCGGATGTGTGCAAAAGATGGTGGGGCGCTCCCGGATTCCGGGCGTCCCACGAGTTGGCGACAAGGAAACGGGTGACAAATTGGACATGGTGCAAACATGAGCATCTCAAACATCGCAAGCATTCGTTCACGGATGTCGTCTCAGGGTTATACCTTTGAAGCGTGCATTATCGGAACGGATCGAGTTTGGTGGTAGGGGTACACGTGTCGAAGGGGAAGTAGTTGTTCACGGGTCGTCGTGGGAAGTAGAGGAAGTAGTCGTTCAAGCGCCCGATGGTAATGGTACTCGGTCGTTTCGAAGAGGTACTTGGGGTCATTCGAACTTGCCGATCTCGTCATCTCGAAGGGGTACTTGACATTCTTAGCGATTCCGAAGACGAGGTAGAGGTACACTTCTTGTAGGGGTACTTGTCGGATCCACGGCGATGGTAGAGGTACAAATGTTCTCGTGGTACTTGTCGGTCCAGTCTTGGTGTAGATGTACATCGCAAACGTAGTGGTACTCGCGGACTTCGGAAACCGGTAGTCGTACACGGTTTGTAGGGGTACTTGGCGTTTTCGTATAGCCGAACTTGAGGGGCACCGACATCGTGGTACTTGGCGTCCATGGGTACTTGACAAAGACGAAACAGAACGCAATGGTTGTAGTAGTACATGGCGTCCAGGGGCCTCGCGGGTCATCCTATACTTTGGCGTTCGGTGCGGTGGTCGTCCGTGTGTTGTAAGTCATTGTACTTGCCATGGTACTCCCTGGTGGCACCGAGGTGGTCTAGCAGCAGCAGCAAGGGCGTCGGGGAGGTGATGGCCGTGGTAGGACTGCTCGAGGTAGCTGCGGGCTGGTGAGGAGTTGGACGTCGATGGCCGGATGTGCGGCGATGTGGTGGAGCAAGGCAGGGGCTCCGGTCCACTGTTAGTTGTTGACGCCGGCAGCGCAGGCGAGGTAGGGAGACGACGCGGCGCTCTTGGGGTTCCCTGCCCGCGAGCACAGGGGTGCGCAGGGCTGGTCCTCGAGTAGAACGCCGGCGAGGAGGAAGGGCGCGAGGGAGATGGCTGCAGATCGACGGAACTTGGCGCCTCGATGAAAAGCAACAGCAGCGAGCGGCTCCAGGAGAGGGACTGCTCGGCAAAGGTCATGGAGGCAGGGTCGGCCGGAGCTTCGAGCTCGGCGTCCATGGCAGGACGACGAGGAGGCCGGAGGAGGAGGGCCATGGAGGAGGCGCAGGAGTCCTACCAGCGAGGAGAAGCAGAGGCTTCAAGGCGGCGGAGGTCGCCGACAGAGGGACCTGGCGTGGGAGTCGAGCAGGGAGCGAGAGAGGAGGAGGCAGAGGAGATCGAGCGCTCTCCCTGGCGTCGATGTGTGGCGGCGGCACAGGAACGAGGGGGGAGAGATGGGGATCGGGAGAGAGTGTGGCTGCGAGGCTAGGGTTATAGGCACGGCTGGGCCTGCGGGAGGCCTTGGGCCAAATGGGCCAGCGCGGATGGAGCCGGCTTGGCAGGTTGCAGCTGGGCTGGGAGGCCCAGCTGGGCTCTTTTCTCTCCCATCTCCTTCTCTTTACAAAAACAAAGAAAATAAGAGAAGGAAAAAAAGAGAAGAGAAGGTTAGAGGAAGAATTTCGGCACGGTGATAATTTTCACGGACTCAGAAAAATGTTCACGGTCCGGGAAAATAGAAAAAGGTCAAGTTTGAAAGATTAAATTCAAATTCCTTTGAATTTAATTCAAAAGGTTTGAGCTAGGATAGGTTTTTCGAAGTGCCCAAAAATGTTGAGAAATTAGGTGGAGCTCCGGAAAATGATGAAAGGACATGTGGCAAAGTTAGAGGCCAAGAGTTGAAATAATAATAGGCTTTGGGATTTTTGCAAGTGTGTTAAGATAATTCCACATAATGGGAATATAATTTATATAGCTCCCTAAAATATTGGGAGAATAAGTTTTAAAGAGTAATCACCATAGTGAATATCCCTCGATTTAAATGGACCGAAGATCCATGCAATTTATTTAGTTGAGTTAAGAAAAAAATGACATGATAGCATGATGACATGATGCAATGCACATGATGCAAAGATGAAAGCGATGAACCAAACAAATCACACGACGAAACCCGGAAACCCTGGAAGGCATCTGAAGCTCCGGTCTTGGGGCGTTACAGGCTACCAGGGGCAACTCTGGGCTGGCTTACCCAACGTCTGGCTCATCCGGTGTGCCCTGAGAACGAGATATGTGCAGCTCCTATCAGGATTTGTCGGCATATCTGGGTGGTTTTGCTGGTCTTGTTTTATCATTGTCAAAATGTCTTGTAACCGGGATTCCGAGTCCGATCGGGTCTTCCTGCTAGAAGGAATATCCTTCGTTGACCGTGAGAGCTTGTGATGGGCTAAGTTGGGACACCCCTGCAGGGATTTGAACTTTCGAAAGCCGTGCCCGCAGTTATGGGCAGATGGGAATTTGTTAGCGTCCGGTTGTAGAAAACCTAAAGTTGACCTTAAATAAAATACATCAACCGCGTGTGTAACCGTGATGGTCTCTTTCCGGCGGAGTCCGGGAAGTGCACACGGTGTTGGAGTTATGTTTGACGTAAGTTGTTCTAGGATCACTTCTTGATCATAGTTTCTCGATCGTGTTTTGCCTTCTCTTCTCGCTCTCTTTTGCGTACATGTTAGCCACCATATATGCTAGTCGCTTGCTGCAGCTCCACCTCATACCTTTTACCCTTCCTATAAGCTTAAATAGTCTTGATCGCGAGGGTGCGAGATTGCTGAGTCCTCGTGACTCACAGATACTTCCAAAACCAACTTGCAGGTGCCGTTGAACCGTGCAGATGACGCAACCAAGCTCACGGAGGAGCTCGATGAAGATCTTGTCCTTTGTGTTGTTTCATTCTAGTTGATCAGTAGTGGAGCCCAGTTGGGGTCGATCGGGGACCTTGTCGCTTTTGGGGTAGTCTTCTTTTATTTTGGCTCCATAGTCGGGCCCTGATTGTATTTGGATGATGTAATGCTTTATTCATGTATTTGTGTGAAGTGGCGATTGTAAGCCAACTATGTATCTTTTTCCCTTATGTATTACATGGGTTGTGTGAAGATTACCTCACTTGCGACATTGCTTTCAATGCGGTTATGCCTCTAAGTCGTGCTTCGACACGTGGGAGATATAGCCGCATTGAGGGCGTGACAAGTTGGTAATCAGAGCCATCCCGACCTTAGGAGCCCCATTGCTTGATCGTTTTTAGCAGCCGAGTTGTGTCTAGAAAAAATGTTTTGAATCTTTTAGGAATTATATATCGGAGAGTTTAGGAATTCTGTTTACTTCCCAGTCTCCCCATCACTCTGGTAAGGCATCCTGACGTAGAGTTTTGACTCTTCTCTTCTCAAATTTCACTAAATTTTTTTTTTAGGATCACGTGGGTATCTTGGAATCGTTCCGATGGTTTTGTGACGAGAACATTGTCTTGGTGCCTCCTGTCAGGGGTTTTGTGTAAGTGTCCCGGGGAGTTGAGCTCCGAGGTGTTGTCGTCACCATTTTATCGTTGCAGTTCTGAAATACCTGAGTTTAGTACGCCGACATCGAGAATCTCTTTTATGCAGTTCGTTGGTGAGATAACCTCGACGCCACCCAGTACTGGGGCGGGAGTTCGGGAGTATTGCCATAACTCGTATAACGGATGCTTTTCGAAGGTTGAGGTAGATGATTTCCAAAGGTTTCTTGGTTATGTATTGAAGGATGGATACAGCTGGATGTAGGATTTGCTAGTTTTGGGTGAGATATTATGCTTCCCCTGTATCCCCAACACCTGATTGCATAACTGGGAAAATTTCGGGAGTTTATAAGTGGGAATTCAAGTAGCCCTTAGGTTTTTCTTTCCGACGGATATATGATATGAAATTGGGGTTCGACGTCTAGTGGTCTGCCTATTCACGGTTGGTTTTACAGTGGTCTCGTTGTGTCTGAAAGAGTCCTTGGCTATGCCGACTCGGGGACGCTTCGTATGTCATGTGCACTGCCTTGTACATGATGGTTCTGTACGATCGAGCCCGTGTAGGCCCCACCACAAAAACTTCGGACGAAATCTCTATCATATGTTTGTTCCGGCTTATTTTGCAAGCCAATCCTTGTTTTGTTTTGAGATGTGTTATTCGAGTTGCTTCGAAGTCAAATGTTGATTCCATACCCTTTCCTAAGCGGTGTTCTCATATTTCTATGTGAGTACTAATCCTTCTCGATCATGGAGTTGGTCATTCCAATTTCTTCTCAACCGGTGATGAGGACATCAATACAATTGTTACACCCACAGCCCCTGCTGCTATACATACTGGACCAATTACTAGAGCTCGTGCACGCCAACTAAATTACCAGGTACTTCCGTTTCTTGGTAATGATTCTAATGTTCATGAGAATATGTGATAGAGGCAAAGGTGTCCCGTCTTTCGATGAGATGATGGATATCGCTTTGGTGGAAGTCGACTTTGACGATCCGACTACGAACGTGCGAGGACGTCGCGCCTTAGCAATCGCTAAACCAACTCCGAGAGGTTATTGACCACGCCGGAGCACGATCAACCTGACCACGAGGGTCTGTTTCCTGCGAGCAAATGAAGAACAAGCAAGAAACTGAGATTGCAATCTGGATATTGCGAATATAAGATGAAAGCTTTATTGATCAAGGTGGGGTTCTGTGACGCCTTTGTCTGGTCGTTGAACACAAACGAAGTACGCGAAGTTGCAGCTATGGCGAACTTTTAATCTAAACAAAACCCAAGGAAAAGCTACTAGATGGATGTACTTATATAGGAGCAAGGGGTGGCGGCCAAGGAGGTGGGAGGACGTCCCAAGGCAGCCTAAAACTAAATCTAGGTCGTACAAGGCCAATGGGCCCAAGTGGAGGTGATGTAACACCTTTGGACTTGTAGTTTGACTCGGATTCTGCTGCAGCATCAGATTGTTTCGTCCACAACTCAACGTTCTGGACGAATTTGAAGGTGATTCCAATTGGGTTGGAAAGTGCACGAAATCTAGTTTCCAACGAAAAAAAGAATCACCCAATTCGGAGTCCGTATGAAAAACTTGTGTGCGTTTTGAGTCAGGTGTGTCTGTGCAGTCCGAATCTGAATCCAGAACGTGAGAGACTTGGACTCTATCTTCTCTTGGGCCAAAAGTGACGTGAGAGAACTTTTTGGACAGCAAATAAACATCTCTTTCTTCCTTATCTTCATATGTGGATTGTACAAATGTCCCATACACCTGCAATTAGACAAAACACAAAAGTGTGTGAAGTATTTTTGTTCTGGATAACATAAATAGATTATTGAATAGTTTGCACTAGAAATCACCTGACAAATATGCATATATGCAATATTTTTGGTCATATCCAAGGTAGTCATGTCCTTATCAATATGATGCTGCCTAAATTGGATACATTTGTTTTGCTTACAAATGAAGGGCCTAGCTTGGAGAAGGATGAACATTGGAGCAAGAACAAGCATGGAGATGATGGCATGCGCAAGGGGAACAAGAACGGAGTTACAAGTGATGATTTCAGGACTTTGAAGCCACCATAATGGGTGCATGAAGCCTTGGACGAAATATACAAGATGCCACTTCATAAATTTCGTCCCGAGGCTATTTTAGGTGCTGCGTCACCTTATTATTGGGCCAGGCCCATGTAATTTCGAAATACATAAGTATAGGCTATTTTTAGAGTCCGTATGTGTGGGGAAACAAGAGATAGGGTTGATTTCGGACCCCTCCACCAAGGGCCACGAAATTCCCCCCCTCTTCCTCCATATATACAGCCCTTAGGGCATCGTTTAGACTTTGGGTTTTGTTTAGATTAAAAGTTCGCCATAGCTGCAACTTCGCGCACTTCGTTTGTGTTCAACGACCAGACAAAGGCGTCACAGAACCCCACCTTGATCAATAAAGCTTTCATCTTATATTCGCAATATCCAGATTGCAATCTTAGTTTCTTGCTTGTTCTTTGTTTGCTCGCAGGAAACAGACCCTCGTGGTCAGGTTGATCGTGCTCCGGCGTGGTCAATAACCTCTCGGAGTTGGTTTAGCGATTGCTAAGGCGCGACGTCCTCGCACGTTCGTAGTCGGATCGTCAAAGTCGACTGCCACCAAAGCGATATCCATCATCTCATCGAACTTTTAATCTAAACAAAACCCAAAGTCTAAACGATGCCCTAAGGGCTGTATATATGGAGGAAGAGGGGGGAATTTCGTGGCCCTTGGTGGAGGGGTCCGAAATCAACCCTATCTCTTGTTTCCCCACACATACGGACTCTAAAAATAGCCTATACTTATGTATTTCGAAATTACATGGGCCTGGCCCAATAATAAGGTGACGCAGCACCTAAAGTAGCCTCGGGACGAAATTTATGAAGTGGCATCTTGTATATTTCGTCCAAGGCTTCATGCACCCATTATGGTGGCTTCAAAGTCCTGAAATCATCACTTGTAACTCCGTTCTTGTTCCCCTTGCGCATGCCATCATCTCCATGCTTGTTCTTGCTCCAATGTTCATCCTTCTCCAAGCTAGGCCCTTCATTTGTAAGCAAAACAAATGTATCCAATTTAGGCAGCATCATATTCTCATGAACATTAGAATCATTACCAAGAAACGAAAGTACCTGGTAATTTAGTTGGCGTGCACGAGCTCTAGTAATTGGTCCAGTATGTATAGCAGCAGGGGCTGTGGGTGTAACAATTGTATTGATGTCCTCATCATCCTCCCCTTCTTGAAATGAAGTCGTCCTCGACGGAAGTTCATTGATAGAGGCGGAGGTGTCCCGTCTTTCGATGAGATGGTGGATTTCGCTTTGGTGGAAGTCGACTTTGACGATCCGACTACGAACGTGCGAGGACGTCGCGCCTTAGCAATCGCTAAACCAACTCCGAGAGGTTATTGACCACGCCGGAGCACGATCAACCTGACCACGAGGGTCTGTTTCCTGCGAGCAAACGAAGAACAAGCAAGAAACTAAGATTGCAATCTGGATATTGCGAATATAAGATGAAAGCTTTATTGATCAAGGTGGGGTTCTGTGACGCCTTTGTCTGGTCGTTGAACACAAACGAAGTACGCGAAGTTGCAGCTATGGCGAACTTTTAATCTAAACAAAACCCAAAGTCTAAACGATGCCCTAAGGGCTGTATATATGGCGGAAGAGGGGGGGAATTTCGTGGCCCTTGGTGGAGGGGTCCGAAATCAACCCTATCTCTTGTTTCCCCACACATACGGACTCTAAAAATAGCCTATACTTATGTATTTCGAAATTACATGGGCCTGGCCCAATAATAAGGTGACGCAGCACCTAAAATAGCCTCGGGACGAAATTTATGAAGTGGCATCTTGTATATTTCGTCCAAGGCTTCATGCACCCATTATGGTGGCTTCAAAGTCCTGAAATCATCACTTGTAACTCCGTTCTTGTTCCCCTTGCGCATGCCATCATCTCCATGCTTGTTCTTGCTCCAATGTTCATCCTTCTCCAAGCTAGGCCCTTCATTTGTAAGCAAAACAAATGTATCCAATTTAGGCAGCATCATATTCTCACGAACATTAGAATCATTACCAAGAAACGAAAGTACCTGGTAATTTAGTTGGCGTGCACGAGCTCTAGTAATTGGTCCAGTATGTATAGCAGCAGGGGCTGTGGGTGTAACAATTGTATTGATGTCCTCATCAGCAGTCGGAAAAAAAAAGCTGCGCAAAAAAAAAGAGCGAAAAAAAATTCCAGAGTGTGCTTTTCCCTTGTTTACGTGTCGCGCCGTGATTTTGTTGGTGTTCTAGGCTCGCGTCTCTAGCACAGTTTAGCCTAGGACCAGCACAGTACCGTCGTTGAGCGTTTATTCAACTTTGCATCTCTGAATTGATTATTGCTGACCCTTTTTGCTACCATATTATAAGCCTTCCCAGCTCCACATACATCTACGTCGTGCGTTTGACTCTCCCTGGTAATCGCTCTATCCAAGCTTTGAGAGTTTTTGACTACAACGGTTGCCGATCACCGCCTGCTGCTGGGTAAGAACTGGTAAGAATTTGAGATTTGCTTGACGGATTTGTGACACCCACCACCACCACTTGTTCGTAGTCTGTAGGATCATATTCTTGTGTGTTTCTATTGCTGCTAACCATGCCAGGATCACAAGCCGACGAGATTGACTGGGAGAATTTATCGAACAAGGAGCTTCATGATAAGTTTCAGCAAATGATGACTGAACAGGTGCAAGATGTGCTGAACAATTTTGAAGAGGCCATGGAGAAGATCACTGGCTTTCAGAAGACGTTCGAAACAAAGCTCGATAACAAGTTTAATGAATTGCTCGCGCGTCTTCCACCACCACCACCCGCTGCAGCTAACGCACCTCTCCAACAGCAACAACAACGACTACCTCCACGTCGCGAAGCAGACCTCCGCCGAGCAAGCCATGTTCCTCTTGCGTTTGGCCAAACTGTTGGTGCTGCTGTTGATACTTCTGTGGCTCCTGCTGCTGATGCGGAGGAGGATGATTATGTGGGAGATTATGAGGATGAGGTTGATCAAAATCAACACTACGTGCAGCCACCTGTACCACCACCAGCAGGTCGACCTCAGGTATATATTCGTAATGGTAGGCCTGCACCACCACCTCAGGTACGAGATGATGTCCATATTCCTAAACTGAAATTGAATATTCCACCATTTGAGGGTAGATATGTTCCTGATATATATCTTACTTGGGAGTTAGAAACTGAATAACGATTTACATGTTTACAATATCCTGAGGAGAGACGAGTTGCTCCTGCCGTTTGTGCTTTCACTAGTTTTGCATGTGTATGGTGGTCTGAACATTGTAGATTATATCCTATTCCAACTACTTGGGCTGCTTTGAAAACTGCTATGCGTACGCGTTGGGTTCCACCATATTATCAACGTGAATTGCTTCAAAAATTGCAGCGTTTAAGACAAGGGAAAAATTCTGTAGAAGAATATTATCAGGAATTACAAACTGGCATGATTAGATGTGGTATTGTTGAGGAGAATGAAGCTATGCTTGCACGTTTTCTGGGTGGATTAAATAGAGAGATTCAGACCATTCTAGACTATAAGGAGTATACTAATCTCACTCGTTTATTCCATCTTGCTTGTAAAGCTGAATGTGAAGTGCAGGATCGACAAGCATTGGGGCGAACTAACTTTTCTGCAGGCCGACCTTCATCATGGACACCACGTGCATCTTCTACTTCAACTGCACCAGCACCTCCATCAGGTGCCACCTCCAGCCGTGATACAAGAAAACAGGCACAACCACCATTATCTGCCAAGAGCGCACCCGCGGGGCCTACACAGCGTTCTTCTTCTTCCATAGCATCAACAGGGCACACAAGTGATATTATTTGTCGTCGTTGTAAGGGAGGAGGTCATTATGCGAGAGAATGCAAATCTCCGCGTGTGATGATTGCTACCGCGGATGGTGGATATGAGTCCGCTAGTGACTATGATGAGGAGACTTTGGCTCTTATTACACGTGAAGAACATGGTGGAGATGATTCTGATAATGAGACGCAATACATGGCTCCTGAAGACGCTGACAGGTATGAATGTTTTGTTGCTCAACGTGTTTTGAGTGTGCAGATCACACAAGCTGATAAAAATCAGAGGCACAATTTGTTCCATACCAAGGGAGTTGTGAAGGAACGTTCTGTGCGCGTCATCATAGACGGAGGGAGCTGCAACAACTTGGCTAGCATGGAGATGGTCGAGAAGCTTTCTCTCACCACAAGACCACATCCACATCCTTACTACATCCAATGGTTCAACAACAGCGGCAAGGTTAAGGTAACACGTACTGTTCGTGTGCATTTTAGTATATCTACATATGCTGATTATGTTGATTGTGATGTGGTACCTATGCAAGCATGTTCCTTATTACTTGGTAGACCATGGCAATTTGATAAAAATTCTGTACACCATGGTAGAAACAATCACTATACTCTTGTTCATAAGGATAAAAATATTACTTTGCTTCCTATGACTCCCGATTCCATTTTGAAAGATGATATTAATAGAGCTAATAAAGCAAAACAGGAGACGAATAAGAGTGAAAATCAGATTGTGGCAAAAGAATTTGAGCAACAAATGAAGCCTAATAATAAACCATCTAGTGTTGCTTCTGAAATTAAATTGAAAAGTGCATGTTTCTTTGCCACCAAATCTGATATTGATGAGCTAGATTTCAGCAAATCTGTTTGCTATGCTTTTGTGTGCAAAGAGGCATTATTTTCATTCGAGGACGTGCCTTCCTCTTTGCCTCCTGCTGTCACTAACATTTTGCAGGAGTTCGCTGACGTCTTTCCACAAGACGTGCCACCGGGATTACCGCCTATTCGAGGGATTGAGCATCAAATTGACTTAATTCCCGGTGCTTCACTGCCAAACCGTGCACCATACCGTACCAATCCAGAGGAGACGAAGGAGATTATGCGTCAAGTACAAGAGCTTCTTGACAAAGGTTATATACGCGAATCCCTTAGTCCTTGTGCTGTTCCTATTATTCTAGTGCCGAAAAAGGATGGTACATCACGTATGTGTGTTGATTGTAGAGGCATTAATAATATTACTATTCGTTATCGTCATCCTATTCCTAGGCTAGATGATATGCTTGATGAATTGAGTGGCTCTACAATATTCTCCAAAGTTGATTTGCGTAGTGGCTACCATCAAATTCGTATGAAATTTGGAGATGAATGGAAAACAGCATTTAAAACTAAGTTTGGATTATATGAGTGGTTAGTCATGCCTTTTGGGTTAACTAATGCACCTAGTACTTTCATGAGATTAATGAACGAAGTTTTACGTGCTTTCATTGGACGATTTGTGGTAGTTTACTTTGATGACATATTGATTTATAGCAGATCTTTGGAAGAACATTTGGAACATTTACGTGCTGTTTTTATTGCTCTACGTGATGTGATAGAGGCAAAGGTGTCCCGTCTTTCGATGAGATGGTGGATTTCGCTTTGGTGGAAGTCGACTTTGACGATCCGACTACGAACGTGCGAGGACGTCGCGCCTTAGCAATCGCTAAACCAACTCCGAGAGGTTATTGACCACGCCGGAGCACGATCAACCTGACCACGAGGGTCTGTTTCCTGCGAGCAAACGAAGAACAAGCAAGAAACTAAGATTGCAATCTGGATATTGCGAATATAAGATGAAAGCTTTATTGATCAAGGTGGGGTTCTGTGACGCCTTTGTCTGGTCGTTGAACACAAACGAAGTACGCGAAGTTGCAGCTATGGCGAACTTTTAATCTAAACAAAACCCAAGGTCTAAACGATGCCCTAAGGGCTGTATATATGGAGGAAGAGGGGGTGGATTTCGTGGCCCTTGGTGGAGGGGTCCGAAATCAACCCTATCTCTTGTTTCCCCACATATACGGACTCTAAAAATAGCCTATACTTATGTATTTCGAAATTACATGGGCCTGGCCCAATAATAAGGTGACGCAGCACCTAAAATAGCCTCGGGACGAAATTTATGAAGTGGCATCTTGTATATTTCGTCCAAGGCTTCATGCACACATTATGGTGGCTTCAAAGTCCTGAAATCATCACTTGTAACTCCGTTCTTGTTCCCCTTGCGCATGCCATCATCTCCATGCTTGTTCTTGCTCCAATGTTCATCCTTCTCCAAGCTAGGCCCTTCATTTGTAAGCAAAACAAATGTATCCAATTTAGGCAGCATCATATTCTCATGAACATTAGAATCATTACCAAGAAACGAAAGTACCTGATAATTTAGTTGGCGTGCACGAGCTCTAGTAATTGGTCCAGTATGTATAGCAGCAGGGGCTGTGGGTGTAACAATTGTATTGATGTCCTCATCATTAAGGTAACACGTACTGTTCGTGTGCATTTTAGTATCTCTACATATGCTGATTATGTTGATTGTGATGTGGTACCTATGCAAGCATGTTCCTTATTACTTGGTAGACCATGGCAATTTGATAAAAATTCTGTACACCATGGTAGAAACAATCACTATACTCTTGTTCATAAGGATAAAAATATTACTTTGCTTCCTATGACTCCCGATTCCATTTTGAAAGATGATATTAATAGAGCTAATAAAGCAAAACAGGAGACGAATAAGAGTGAAAATCAGATTGTGGCAAAAGAATTTGAGCAACAAATGAAGCCTAATAATAAACCATCTAGTGTTGCTTCTGAAATTAAATTGAAAAGTGCATGTTTATTTGCCACCAAATCTGATATTGATGAGCTAGATTTCAGCAAATCTGTTTGCTATGCTTTTGTGTGCAAAGAGGCATTATTTTCATTCGAGGACGTGTCTTCCTCTTTGCCTCCTGCTGTCACTAACATTTTGCAGGAGTTCGCTGACGTCTTTCCACAAGACGTGCCACCGGGATTACCGCCTATTCGAGGGATTGAGCATCAAATTGACTTAATTCCTGGTGCTTCACTGCCAAACCGTGCACCATACCGTACCAATCCAGAGGAGACGAAGGAGATTATGCGTCAAGTACAAGAGCTTCTCGACAAAGGTTATATACGCGAATCCCTTAGTCCTTGTGCTGTTCCTATTATTCTAGTGCCGAAAAAGGATGGTACATCACGTATGTGTGTTGATTGTAGAGGCATTAATAATATTACTATTCGTTATCGTCATCCTATTCCTAGGCTAGATGATATGCTTGATGAATTGAGTGGCTCTACAATATTCTCCAAAGTTGATTTGCGTAGTGGATACCATCAAATTCGTATGAAATTGGGAGATGAATGGAAAACAGCATTCAAAACTAAGTTTGGGTTATATGAGTGGTTAGTCATGCCTTTTGGGTTAACTAATGCACCTAGTATGATGAGGACATCAATACAATTGTTACACCCACAGCCCCTGCTGCTATACATACTGGACCAATTACTAGAGCTCGTGCACGCCAACTAAATTACCAGGTACTTTCGTTTCTTGGTAATGATTCTAATGTTCATGAGAATATGATGCTGCCTAAATTGGATACATTTGTTTTGCTTACAAATGAAGGGCCTAGCTTGGAGAAGGATGAACATTGGAGCAAGAACAAGCATGGAGATGATGGCATGCGCAAGGGGAACAAGAACGGAGTTACAAGTGATGATTTCAGGACTTTGAAGCCACCATAATGGGTGCATGAAGCCTTGGACGAAATATACAAGATGCCACTTCATAAATTTCGTCCCGAGGCTATTTTAGGTGCTGCGTCACCTTATTATTGGGCCAGGCCCATGTAATTTCGAAATACATAAGTATAGGCTATTTTTAGAGTCCGTATGTGTGGGGAAACAAGAGATAGGGTTGATTTCGGACCCCTCCACCAAGGGCCACGAAATTCCCCCCCTCTTCCGCCATATATACAGCCCTTAGGGCATCGTTTAGACTTTGGGTTTTGTTTAGATTAAAAGTTCGCCATAGCTGCAACTTCGCGTACTTCGTTTGTGTTCAACGACCAGACAAAGGCGTCACAGAACCCCACCTTGATCAATAAAGCTTTCATCTTATATTCGCAATATCCAGATTGCAATCTTAGTTTCTTGCTTGTTCTTCGTTTGCTCGCAGGAAACAGACCCTCGTGGTCAGGTTGATCGTGCTCCGGCGTGGTCAATAACCTCTCGGAGTTGGTTTAGCGATTGCTAAGGCGCGACGTCCTCGCACGTTCGTAGTCGGATCGTCAAAGTCGACTTCCACCAAAGCGAAATCCACCATCTCATCGAAAGACGGGACACCTTTGCCTCTATCAACCGGTGAGCTTCCCTTCAAGTGGATCCGATCATTTCAACATTTGCAAGATCCAATCTCAATTCTTGTCAACGGTGTTCATTTCATTCGTCCCAAGTTGCCTTTGTTTTTTTCCCACCCACCCACCCCTTTTCTTCAAGGACCCAGATTTCTTAATCACTATCCATTTTATTGATGGAAGTCTCTCCATTCTTTTTCCTTCATGTTTTTACCCGGTGTTTCTCATGAAGATGTTCTACTAGTTCGTCATTCTTCATTCTTTTCTTCTCCGGTGGATTCAATTCAAGCTTTGATGTTAATCATATCCTTTTTCCTCGTTCCAAATACCTTCTCATGCCGGTGCACCTCTTATTCATTCACTTCTCGCTATTTAATTGTCCCGTAGTGCTCAAGATATCTCGAAGATTCGTGTTTGCCACTCTGTATTCATGCATGCTCTTTCAAGATTGTTATCTCATTCTAGCCATTTAATTCAACCGGTGCAATCTCTCTTTTAAATCTTTTCAACGGTGTATCTTTTGAGTGGGCCCTAACCCACAGGTCTTTTCCCAGGATCTTACCTGACTCTTCTTATTTTCCCGGAGCTATCCTCAAATTTCTTTTGAAGTTTGACGTAAGAATGATTCATCATCAGTCATTTGTATTTCTCCAAGATCTTTCAAATTCTTTTCATTGTTGGCTAAACCTTTTCCATTCTTTATTTCGGAGTTTCTCAACAATTCAGGGTGGTGTTTCTCGTCGTCATTCTCGGAATTTTGAAGAACGAAGAAGATTTTTCTCTCAATCTAGCTCCATTCTCTTCAAGATTCGTGATTCTAGCTTGTTGCCATCCTCTCATAATTATTTGCGATTGTGAGATATTCTTTTCACCCATCCGGAGTAATTCAGAGTATTTTCAGTTTGATTCTCCAGAGCCCATCATCTCATAATTATTCATTCCTAGCTTTCAGTTATCGTTCTCCTAATCTCACCGGTGCATCATTCAATATTCTTTAATCAACTCGTGATCTCTTCATTCTCATGTATCTAAATCCTCTCAAGCATCTTCGTGTATTTGCTAATTCTTCCCGATGTTTCTTTATGTTTTATTCGTTCCTTTTCAATTCTCACGGTGGTTCGTTCAAGAGTTCTCGTCATTCGTTGTCATATCAATTTTTTCGTTCTTTCAAATTCTACCGGTGGTTCGTCGAAGACCTTCCCAAGTTTGCGTTATATCTCTCTTAATCCTTTCTACGAGAATAAGCAGTATGCCAAAATCCATTGCTTGTTATCAATTTGAATTGGTGAAGGATAAGCATAATGTAATTCTTATTCTTGTTTCATCCTTATGCTAATCTTTTCTTCCGGAGTTTGTTCACGATGATTAAATTCTTGGGTTCAAGTGCTCATCCTTCTTTCCAGAGTTCCAAGCTCTTTCAATTATATCACCACGAGGATCTATCTAAATCATTACAAGGTTTCACCTTGTGTTTTCAACGTCGCTTTCTTTTCGTTATCCTTTTGTTACCGGAGTTCTTCACGGAGGTTCTACATGATGGTTCACCAAGGATTAAATTCCTTCTCGAAGTACTCATCAAGATTATTTTCAGAGGAGCTCAAGTTTTCTTCATCTTGCAATCCGGAGTGCAATTCTTTCTAACTTATCTTTTGAGATGGTGTTATGTCACTCTTGACAAT
Organism: Triticum dicoccoides; assembly: GCF_002162155.2. Lineage (NCBI taxonomy): Eukaryota > Viridiplantae > Streptophyta > Magnoliopsida > Poales > Poaceae > Triticum > Triticum dicoccoides. Next base: position 86,242 of record NW_021296280.1, on the reverse strand, counting down.
TTCCCTTCGTGTTTCACGATTCACAAGTTGTCCAGAATGACATATGTTAAACCCATCTTTTTCATTTCGTTCATAAGATCCTTTGCAATCCATCAATCTCTTCATTGGAGTTATCTTGGGTCATATTTCACCTAAAGCCTTCCATTGGGAATGTTGCTCTTTGTGGTGATTACCTATGATCCAAGTTTTATCCTTATCACCTCGGTGGAAGAAGCCTTCTATTCTTTTCTAGCTCTCAATCAAATCTATTGTGTTCGCTAGTGGCGGAATTTCACCTCATAGTTTTGAGATGTTCTCCATAAGCCCACTACAAGCTTACTCTTTTTGTTGTTGGTTTTCCAACAACTCCGTTCGACCCTTCTCCTAAGGATACCTTATCAAGCTCTTCGTAGCAGAAGTTGGCATTTTCTTCTACATTCTTTTGTCTCAATTATCTTTATTCTATTCTTTCTCGCGGAGGTCTAGTGATGTTGCTCTTTTCACTCCTCATCTCGGTTTGTCAAGATCATGTTCAATTTCTTCCATTTACAGTCGAAGTGCTGTCCAAATTATATCAGTCTTATTCCTTCTCTATCTTGTGTAACCGGAGTGTCGTGTCCTCTGCTCAAGTTCTTTTCACCGTATCAAGTCTTGCATAACTTCTCAACCGGAGTGCTGCCCGAAGTTGTTCTCCCTTGTTCCTCTTTTCTAATGGAGTGTTTTCAGCTTCGTCATTTCCGTTGTATTCTTTTCTCGAAATGGCTTAACCTTTGCAAGGTTCTTTGGTTTCACTCATTGGTTAAAGAAGCAACTTAGCCTTACCTCTTCTCTTTCTCTTCCGTTGTCCCTCCAGTGCCATTCTAGATCTCGGGACAAGATCCTCTCGTAGTGGTGGAGTGTTGTAACGCCCCGAGACCGATGTGCCAGTTGTCGTCCAGTTATTCGCCGTCGTTGCCATGTCATTTGCTTGCGTGTTGCATCTTATCAGGTCATCATGTGCATTGCATCATCATGTTTTCAAAACTTGCATTCGTCTCGGTCTCCTCGTTCCGTCCGTTGTCCGTTCTGAGCCCAGACACACTTGCACGCGCCCGCGGCATGTCCGAAATATTATTTTGTAAGTGGCCGGAAAAATGTCCTCGGAATGGGATGAAAGTTGACGTGCGGTCTTATTATAGTGTAGATAGACCGCCTGTCAAGTTTCATCGCATTTGGAGTTCGTTTGATAGCCCAACCGCTAAACTATAGCGGCATATAGACGGTCTAACGTCGGACGTTTTCGGTCTCCGGAAACAGTCGCCGAGCCTTATTTCTCTTCTCTCCTCTCAGCCCGAGGCCTCTCTTCACAGCCCAGCTAGTCCCCCCTCTATCCGAAACCGCACGATCGCGATCGTACGGCTCGAAAACCCCTCCTAACCCTCAAACCCTAGCAAAATTTGCTATATATGGACACCCCTAGTCCATTTTGGACAACCTAGACCCCTTCCCCTACCCCTGCCGTAGCCAACCCCCCTCCTTCTCGGATTCAGCGCCGCCCCACTCCACCTTCGCCACTTGTCGCCGTCGCCTCCGCGTCCCGGACCAATCCGGGCGCGACACGTCGCCTCCCGGTGCCCCCACAGCCAAGCCCAGCGTGCCATGTCGCCTCCCCAATGCCCCCACTTCGCCGCGGCCCACCCGGCCCATCTGCGGCCCGCACCGAGCCAAAGCGGGCCTGAGCCGCCGCTGCACGCCCGCACTCCCCCGCACCTTGAGCACCGCCTTCGCTCTGCCTGCGCCCGATTCCCGCAGGCGACCACTAGGCCGAATTCCGCCACATGCTCCTCTCTCCTTCCCCTGCCTCTGCTTCTTCCTCTTCCTCTCACAGAGCTCTCTCTCCCCATGTTTTCGCAGGACCCCGGAGCCTCATCGCGCCGCCGCATGGTGTTCGCCGGATCTCGCGACCCCCATCGTTCCTGTGCTCGGATCCGTGCCGCACCTCGCCGTCCTCGTCCACCTCCGGCCGGATCCGGTGCCTAGGGACCGGATCTGCCCATTCCCGTCGTCTTCCCATGTCGCTGGAGTCCCAGGTCTCGCCGGAGTTCATCCATCCACCGCCGCCGTCTTCTTCACAAAGCCAGGGACGAGCTCGCCCGCTCGCAGCGCCTCCCCATGTGGGCCCCATCTTCAGCTCCGCGGCCCAGCTCCGCTCGAGCGAGCCGGCCTGCCTCCACTCGCTAGCGGGCCGCGTTCCCGATCGGCCTGTGAAGGCCTGAGGTGAGGACGCCCAGTCCAGTTCCCCTCGGTGTTGTGGGCTAGACCCAGTAGTTTTGGTCCGTTCATTGTTTTTTCCTGCCTGCGAATTTAGCTATTTATCCAGAGTGTGTTGTTTTACAGAAAAGACCCTCATGATCATTCATTTAATATCTCACAAACTAAGCATCACATGTAAAAACTTTATATATGAAAAATGCTTAAAATTGTGTCTAGTTTCATAATATGTCACTTTGACCCATGTTTAAAATGATTAAATTGCTGTTTGTGTAGATTTACTCTTATGCCATGGTAAAACGGTTTAATTCATAACTAATTAACCGTAGCTCGGTTTTAGTTAATCTTTATATGTAATTGGGGTAGAATTTTGCCTAGTTTATCATGGTGACATTGCTTTGCATGTTAAACAACTCTAAAATATGTTTTAGGACAGAACAGGACCTAACCTAATATATGCATATGAGGAGTTTCCGGACTTGTTGTTTTGTTGTTCCGGCCTCATTTAAACTTGCCTAGATAGATAGTTTCTTTATGCTTTATCTCTTGCCATGTTTAACAACCTTTAATATTGTTGGGTACATAAACAAGATCGAAACTAAATAACTTGAATGTGGTGTTTCGGCAATATGCAACGGAGTTGCATAATGAGCTCCACTTAATTTGTAGGATTGTTTGTGCACTTTGATATGCCATGCATCATTAAACCGGACATGCATCATACTTGATTGTGCATCATGCCATGATTATGTGGTGGTTGTTTAATTACTATGTTGTTCGCTTTCTTTCCGGTGTTGCTTCTTCGGGTAGTTTCGATAACGTCGCGTTTGTGAGGATCCGTTTGACTACGTCTGTTTGACTTCTTCATGGACTCGTTCTTCTTCCTTGCGGGATTTCAGGCAAGATGACCATACCCTCGAAATCACTTCTATCTTTGCTTGCTAGTTGCTCGCTCTTTTGCTATGCCTATGCTGCGATACCTACCACTTGCTTATCATGCCTCCCATATTGTGAAACCAAGCCTCTAACCCACCTTATCCTAGCAAACCGTTGTTTGGCTATGTTACCGCTTTGCTCAGCCCCTCTTATAGCGTTGTTAGTTGCATGTGAAGACTGAAGTTTGTTCCTTGTTGGAACATGGAGATGTTGTTCCTTGTTGGAACATGTTTACTTGTTGGGATATCACGATATCTCTTATCTAATTAATGCATCTATATACTTGGTAAAGGGTGGAAGGCTCGGCCTTATGCCTGGTGTTTTGTTCCAGTCTTGCCGCCCTAGTTTCCATCATATCGGTGTTATGTTCCCGGATTTTGCGTTCCTTACGCGGTTGGGTTATAATGGGAACCCCTTGACAGTTCGCCTTGAATAAAACTCCTCTAGCAAGGCCAACATTGGTTTTACCATTTGCCACCTAGACTTTTCTTTCCCTTAAGTCGGCCGGCTCAAGGGTCATCTTTATTTTAACCCCCCCGGGCCAGTGCTTCTCTAAGTGTTGGTCCAACTAAGCGATGTCCGAGGCTACCGGGGGCAACTCTGGGCTGGCTTACCCGATGTCTGGCTCATCCGGTGTGCCCTGAGAACGAGATATGTGCAACTCCTATCAGGATTTGTCGGCACATCTAGGTGGTTTTGCTGGTCTTATTTTATCATTGTCGAAATGTCTTGTAACCGGGATTCCGAGTCTGATCGGGTCTTCCTGCTAGAAGGAATATCCTTCATTGACCGTGAGAGCTTGTGATGGGACACCCCTGCAGGGATTTGAACTTTCGAAAGCCGTGCCCGCGGTTATGGGCAGATGGGAATTTGTTAACGTCCGGTTGTAGAAAACCTAAAGTTGACCTTAATTAAAATACATCAACCGCGTGTGTAACCGTGATGGGAATTATGTTTGATGTAAGTTGTTCTTGGATCACTTCTTGATCATAGTTTCTTGATCGTTCTTTGCCTTCTCTTCTCGCTCTCTTTTGCGTATATGTTAGCCACCATATATGCTAGTCGCTTGCTGCAGCTCCACCTCATACCTTTTACCCTTCCTATAAGCTTAAATAGTCTTGATCGCGAGGGTGCGAGATTGCTGAGTCCCCGTGACTCACAGATAGTTCCAAAACCAGCTTGCAGGTGCGTTGAACCGTGCAGATGACGCAACCAAGCTCACGGAGGAGCTCGATGAAGATCTTGTCCTTGTGTTGTTTTGTTCTAGTTGATCAGTAGTGGAGCCCAGTTGGGGTCGATCAGGGACCTTGTCGCTTTTGGGGTAGTCTTCTTTTATTTTGGCTCCATAGTCGGGCCCTGATTGTATTTGGATGATGTAATGCTTTATTCATGTATTTGTGTGAAGTGGCGATTGTAAGCCAACTATGTATCTTTTTCCCTTATGTATTACATGGGTTGTGTGAAGATTACCTCACTTGCGACATTGCTTTCAATGCGGTTATGCCTCTAAGTCGTGCTTCGACACGTGGGAGATATAGCCGCATCGAGGGCGTGACACGACCCCTACCACGTGAAGCGGCAACGCCACGGCTGCACGGGGCCGTGGTGGGGTTCGCGGTGAGCTTGCGGGGAGGCCGGAGAGCCGGGCCCCTCGCGAGGGGCCTTCCCTTTCTCCGCGGCGAATAACCTCTTCGACGGCGCCATTGGTGTTGCAACTGGTGATGGAGCAAAGAGCAAGAAGCAAGCGGAATGGGAAGAGATGGGCGACGGGGGCTCTGCCCCCCTCCCATTTATACTAGGAGAAGGCCAACCAGCACCCCCAATGATCACAGGTAATGATGGTTTTCCTTGCAGGTCACAGGGACTCGTCAAGTCGGGCAGTTGCCGAGGTAGCGTGGGGAAGCGGAGACGCCCACGTCCAATCAACCGCCACGCGTCGACCAAGGCCGCAGGCTATGGAGGCCCGCGACGGTCCGCAATTGACCTTTGGCTTCGCCTAAAAGCCAAGCCCGAGCGCGCCTTGGGACCGGGGGCTACTATCGGCGTTCTGGGAATGGGGGTCCCCAGACTTGCCTGCCTGCGGCCCATGGCGTGGCTTTGCTAGTAGGCATGTACGACCCATCTTCATCAACAAGGCATTCAAGACCTTCGTGAGGGGCCAAGCCTCGCGAGGTGGACGATGCAAGACCTCCTCAGGAACGGCCTCGCCAGGAAGGCTCGCGAAGGGCGGAGAGATCAAGGCACGGCAGACCTTGCGAGGATCCAGTGACGCAAGCCATGATGACCAAGGCCAGGCGGGTGCTAGCGCGCACAATGTCCTTGTTTCCTCTTTGGTGCTAAGGGGGCAAGCGCAGGCGCGGAGTACCGAGGCATCGAGCAAAGGTTTCCATATCGGTGCAACAAGACCAAGACCAGTAGGACGACAAGATGGAGGTCACCATGGAGCCCAAGGCGGCATCACCAGTAGAGCCTTTTGCAAGCGAAGACCACTTTTGTCAGGATAAGCTGTACTAGCTATCCCCTTTCAAATTGGCCGTTGTTGGCTCCCTTCCCGCTCAATATTTGGGGAGAGGACCAGGGCCTCTATAAATAGAACTAGCCACCACCGTAGCTAGGGGCGACCTCATCTTAGACTAGAATTAGTTCATCCCCACAATCACATCCACGAAGCAAAAGAACATCTCTCCTCAGGAGGCTGTTCTTCCCCCTGTACTATTCATCATCAGCCTAAGAGGCAATCCACCACCACCACACTAGATTAGGGTATTACATCACAACGGTGGCCCGAACCAGTATAAATCTTGTGTCCCTTGTGTTGTGAGTTCGTCGAGTTAGTTCATAAGATCTTGGCTGAGTTAGGACGTGGATCGGTAGGGGGGAAATCTTCGTGTGCACCCTAGAGTTTGATAGAGGCAAAGGTGTCCGGTCTTTCGATGAGATGATGGATATCGCTTTGGTGGAAGTCGACTTTGACGATCCGACTACGAACGTGCGAGGACGTCGCGCCTTAGCAATCGCTAAACCAACTCCGAGAGGTTATTGACCACGCCGGAGCACGATCAACCTGACCACGAGGGTCTGTTTCCTGCGAGCAAACGAAGAACAAGCAAGAAACTAAGATTGCAATCTGGATATTGCGAATATAAGATGAAAGCTTTATTGATCAAGGTGGGGTTCTGTGACGCCTTTGTCTGGTCGTTGAACACAAACGAAGTACGCGAAGTTGCAGCTATGGCGAACTTTTAATCTAAACAAAACCCAAAGTCTAAACGATGCCCTAAGGGCTGTATATATGGAGGAAGAGGGGGGGAATTTCGTGGCCCTTGGTGGAGGGGTCCGAAATCAACCCTATCTCTTGTTTCCCCACACATACGGACTCTAAAAATAGCCTATACTTATGTATTTCGAAATTACATGGGCCTGGGCCAATAATAAGGTGACGCAGCACCTAAAATAGCCTCGGGACGAAATTTATGAAGTGGCGTCTTGTATATTTCGTCCAAGGCTTCATGCACCCATTATGGTGGCTTCAAAGTCCTGAAATCATCACTTGTAACTCCGTTCTTGTTTCCCTTGCGCATGCCATCATCTCCATGCTTGTTCTTGCTCCAATGTTCATCCTTCTCCAAGCTAGGCCCTTCATTTGTAAGCAAAACAAATGTATCCAATTTAGGCAGCATCATATTCTCATGAACATTAGAATCATTACCAAGAAACGAAAGTACCTGGTAATTTAGTTGGCGTGCACGAGCTCTAGTAATTGGTCCAGTATGTATAGCAGCAGGGGCTGTGGGTGTAACAATTGTATTGATGTCCTCATCATAGACCATGGCAATTTGATAAAAATTCTGTACACCATGGTAGAAACAATCACTATACTCTTGTTCATAAGGATAAAAATATTACTTTGCTTCCTATGACTCCTGATTCCATTTTGAAAGATGATATTAATAGAGCTAATAAAGCAAAACAGGAGACGAATAAGAGTGAAAATCAGATTGTGGCAAAAGAATTTGAGCAACAAATGAAGCCTAATAATAAACCATCTAGTGTTGCTTCTGAAATTAAATTGAAAAGTGCATGTTTATTTGCCACCAAATCTGATATTGATGAGCTAGATTTCAGCAAATCTGTTTGCTATGCTTTTGTGTGCAAAGAGGCATTATTTTCATTCGAGGACGTGCCTTCCTCTTTGCCTCCTGCTGTCACTAACATTTTGCAGGAGTTCGCTGACGTCTTTCCACAAGACGTGCCACCGGGATTACCGCCTATTCGAGGGATTGAGCATCAGATTGACTTAATTCCTGGTGCTTCACTGCCAAACCGTGCACCATACCGTACCAATCCAGAGGAGACGAAGGAGATTATGCGTCAAGTACAAGAGCTTCTCGACAAAGGTTATATACGCGAATCCCTTAGTCCTTGTGATGTTCCTATTATTCTAGTGCCGAAAAAGGATGGTACATCACGTATGTGTGTTGATTGTAGAGGCATTAATAATATTACTATTCGTTATCGTCATCCTATTCCTAGGCTAGATGATATGCTTGATGAATTGAGTGGCTCTACAATATTCTCCAAAGTTGATTTGCGTAGTGGCTACCATCAAATTCGTATGAAATTGTGAGATGAATGGAAAACAGCATTTAAAACTAAGTTTGGATTATATGAGTGGTTAGTCATGCCTTTTGGGTTAACTAATGCACCTAGTACTTTCATGAGATTAATGAACGAAGTTTTACGTGCTTTCATTGGACGATTTGTGGTAGTTTACTTTGATGACATATTGATTTATAGCAGATCTTTGGAAGAACATTTGGAACATTTACGTGCTGTTTTTATTGCTCTACGTAATGCACGTTTGTTTGGTAACCTTGGGAAGTGCACCTTTTGCACCGACCGAGTATCTTTTCTTGGCTATGTTGTTACTCCACAGGGAATTGAAGTTGATAAAGCCAAGATTTAAGCTATTGAGAGTTGGCCGCAGCCCAAAACGGTCACACAAGTGAGGAGTTTTCTTGGCCTCGCTGGATTCTATAGGCGTTTTGTGAGAGATTTCAGCACCATTGCTGCACCTCTCAATGAGCTTACAAAGAAAGATGTGCCTTTTCTTTGGGGTACTGCACAGGAAGAAGCCTTCACGGTATTGAAAGATAAGTTGACACATGCTCCTTTACTCCAACTTCCTAATTTTAATAAGACTTTTGAGCTTGAATGTGATGCTAGTGGAATTGGATTAGGAGGTGTGTTATTACAAGATGGCAAACCTGTTGCATACTTTTCTGAAAAATTGAGTGGGCCTAGTCTGAATTATTCTACTTATGATAAAGAATTATATGCTCTTGTTCGGACTTTAGAAACATGGCAACATTATTTATGGCCCAAAGAATTTGTTATACATTCTGATCATGAATCTTTGAAAAATATTAAAAGTCAAGCTAAACTGAATCGTAGACATGCTAAATGGGTTGAATTCATTGAGACTTTCCCTTATGTCATTAAACACAAGAAGGGAAAAGAAAATGTTATTGCTGATGCATTGTCTCGTCGCTATACTATGCTTTCACAACTTGACTTCAAAATATTTGGTTTGGAGACCATCAAAGATCAATATGTGCATGATGCTGATTTTAAAGATGTAATGCAGAATTGTAAAGAAGGAAGAATGTGGAACAAGTTTGTTGTTAACGACGGATTTGTGTTTCGTGCTAACAAGCTATGCATTCCAGCTAGCTCCGTTCGTCTTTTGTTGTTGCAGGAGGCGCATGGAGGAGGATTAATGGGACATTTTGGCGTGAAGAAGACGGAGGACGTACTTGCTACACATTTCTTTTGGCCAAAGATGAGACGGGATGTTGAGCGTTTTATTGCTCGCTGCACTACATGTCAAAAAGCTAAGTCACGACTCAATCCTAATGGTTTATATATGCCTTTGCCTGTACCTAGTGTTCCTTGGGAGGATATATCTATGGACTTTGTTTTAGGTTTACCTCGAACAAAGAAGGGGAGGGATAGCATATTTGTTGTCGTGGATAGATTCTCGAAAATGGCACACTTTATACCATGTCATAAAAGCGATGATGCTGTTAATGTTGCTGATTTGTTCTTTCGTGAAATTATTCGCTTGCATGGTGTGCCAAATACTATTGTTTCAGATCGTGATACTAAATTTCTTAGCCACTTTTGGAGATGTTTATGGGCTAAGTTGGGGACTAAACTGCTTTTTAGTACTACTTGTCACCCCCAAAGTGATGGACAAACTGAAGTAGTCAATAGAACGTTGTCTACTATGCTTAGGGCTGTTTTGAAGAATAATAAGAAAATGTGGGAGGAATGCTTGCCTCATATTGAATTTGCTTATAATCGTTCATTGCATTCTACTACTAAGATGTGCCCTTTTGAAGTTGTGTATGGTTTCCTACCTCGTGCACCTATTGATTTGTTGCCTCTTCCATCTTCGGAGAAGGTTAATTTTGATGCTAAACAACGTGCTGAATTGACTTTAAAAATGCATGAGTTAACTAAGGAAAACATTGAGCGTATGAATGCTAAATATAAACTTGCTGGAGATAAGGGTAGAAAACATGTTGTGTTTGCACCTGGAGATCTTGTTTGGTTACATTTGCGTAAGGATAGATTTCCTGATTTGCGCAAATCAAAGCTAATGCCACGTGCTGATGGTCCCTTTAAGGTGTTAGAGAAAATAAATGATAATGCATATAAACTTGAGCTGCCTGCAGATTTTGGGGTTAGTCCCACTTTTAACATTGCAGATTTGAAGCCTTATTTGGGTGAGGAAGATGGACTTCCGTCGAGGACGACTTCATTTCAAGAAGGGGAGGATGATGAGGACATCAATACAATTGTTACACCCACAGCCCCTGCTGCTATACAAACTGGACCAATTACTAGAGCTCGTGCACGCCAACTAAATTACCAGGTACTTTCGTTTCTTGGTAATGATTCTAATGTTCATGAGAATATGATGCTGCCTAAATTGGATACATTTGTTTTGCTTACAAATGAAGGGCCTAGCTTGGAGAAGGATGAACATTGGACCAAGAACAAGCATGGAGATGATGGCATGCGCAAGGGGAACAAGAACGGAGTTACAAGTGATGATTTCAGGACTTTGAAGCCACCATAATGGGTGCATGAAGCCTTGGACGAAATATACAAGATGCCACTTCATAAATTTCGTCCCGAGGCTATTTTAGGTGCTGCGTCACCTTATTATTGGGCCAGGCCCATGTAATTTCGAAATACATAAGTATAGGCTATTTTTAGAGTCCGTATGTGTGGGGAAACAAGAGATAGGGTTGATTTCGGACTCCTCCACCAAGGGCCAAGAAATTCCCCCCTCTTCCTCCATATATACAGCCCTTAGGGCATCGTTTAGACTTTGGGTTTTGTTTAGATTAAAAGTTCGCCATAGCTGCAACTTCGCGTACTTCGTTTGTGTTCAACGACCAGACAAAGGCGTCACAGAACCCCACCTTGATCAATAAAGCTTTCATCTTATATTCGCAATATCCAGATTGCAATCTTAGTTTCTTGCTTGTTCTTCGTTTGCTCGCAGGAAACAGACCCTCGTGGTCAGGTTGATCGTGCTCCGGCGTGGTCAATAACCTCTCGGAGTTGGTTTAGCGATTGCTAAGGCGCGACGTCCTCGCACGTTCGTAGTCGGATCGTCAAAGTCGACTTCCACCAAAGCGAAATCCACCATCTCATCGAAAGACGGGACACCTTTGCCTCTATCAAAACGCCTATAGAATCCAGCGAGGCTAAGAAAACTCCTCACTTGTGTGACCGTTTTGGGCTGCGGCCAACTCTCAATAGCTTCAATCTTGGCTTTATCAACTTCAATTCCCTGTGGAGTAACAACATAGCCAAGAAAAGATACTCGGTCGGTGCAAAAGGTGCACTTCCCAAGGTTACCAAACAAACGTGCATCACGTAGAGCAATAAAAACAGCACGTAAATGTTCCAAATGTTCTTCCAAAGATCTGCTATAAATCAATATGTCATCAAAGTAAACTACCACAAATCGTCCAATGAAAGCACGTAAAACTTCGTTCATTAATCTCATGAAAGTACTAGGTGCATTAGTTAACCCAAAAGGCATGACTAACCACTCATATAATCCAAACTTAGTTTTAAATGCTGTTTTCCATTCATCTCACAATTTCATACGAATTTGATGGTAGCCACTACGCAAATCAACTTTGGAGAATATTGTAGAGCCACTCAATTCATCAAGCATATCATCTAGCCTAGGAATAGGATGACGATAACGAATAGTAATATTATTAATGCCTCTACAATCAACACACATACGTGATGTACCATCCTTTTTCGGCACTAGAATAATAGGAACATCACAAGGACTAAGGGATTCGCGTATATAACCTTTGTCGAGAAGCTCTTGTACTTGACGCATAATCTCCTTCGTCTCCTCTGGATTGGTACGGTATGGTGCACGGTTTGGCAGTGAAGCACCAGGAATTAAGTCAATCTGATGCTCAATCCCTCGAATAGGCGGTAATCCCGGTGGCACGTCTTGTGGAAAGACGTCAGCGAACTCCTGCAAAATGTTAGTGACAGCAGGAGGCAAAGAGGAAGGCACGTCCTCGAATGAAAATAATGCCTCTTTGCACACAAAAGCATAGCAAACAGATTTGCTGAAATCTAGCTCATCAATATCAGATTTGGTGGCAAATAAACATGCACTTTTCAATTTAATTTCAGAAGCAACACTAGATGGTTTATTATTAGGCTTCATTTGTTGCTCAAATTCTTTTGCCATAATCTGATTTTCACTCTTATTCTTCTCCTGTTGTGCTTTATTAGCTCTATTAATATCATCTTTCAAAATGGAATCAGGAGTCATAGGAAGCAAAGTAATATTTTTATCCTTATGAACAAGAGTATAGTGATTGTTTCTACCATGGTGTACAGAATTTTTATCAAATTGCCATGGTCTACCAAGTAATAAGGAACATGCTTGCATAGGTACCACATCACAATCAACATAATCAGCATATGTAGAGATACTAAAATGCACACGAACAGTACGTGTTACCTTAACCTTGCCGCTGTTGTTGAACCATTGGATGTAGTAAGGATGTGGATGTGGTCTTGTGGTGAGAGAATGCTTCTCCACCATCTCCATGCTAGCCAAGTTGTTGCAGCTCCCTCCGTCTATTATGACGCGCACAGAACGTTCCTTCACAACTCCCTTGGTATGGAACAAATTGTGCCTCTGATTTTGCTCAGCTTGTGTGACCTGCACACTCAAAACACGTTGAGCAACTAAACATTCATACCTGTCAGCGTCTTCAGGAGCCATGTATTGCGTCTCATGATCAGAATCATCTCCACCATGTTCTTCACGTGTAATAAGAGCCAATGTCTCCTCATCATAGTCACTAGCGGACTCATATCCACCATCCGCGGTAGCAATCATCACACGCGGAGATTTGCATTCCCTCGCATAATGACCTCCTCCCTTACAACGACGACAAATAATATCACTTGTGTGCCCTGTTGATGCCATGGAAGAAGAAGAACGCTGTGCAGGACCCGCAGGTGCGCTCTTGGAAGATAATGGTGGTTTTGCCTGTTTTCTTGTATCACGGCTGGAGGTGGCACCGGATGGAGGTGCTGGTGCAGTTGAAGTAGAAGATGCACGTGGTGTCCATGATGAAGGTCGGCCTGCAGAAAAGTTAGTTCGCCCCAATGCTTGTCGATCCTGCACTTCACGTTCAGCTTTACAAGCAAGATGGAATAAACGAGTGATATTAGTATACTCCTTATAGTCTAGAATGGTCTGAATCTCTCTATTTAATCCACCCAGAAAACGTGCAAGCATAGCTTCATTCTCCTCAACAATACCACATCTAATCATGCCAGTTTGTAATTCCTGATAATATTCTTCTACAGAATTTTTCCCTTGTCTTAAACGCTGCAATTTTTGAAGCAATTCACGTTGATAATATGGTGGAACCCAACGCGTACGCATAGCAGTTTTCAAAGCAGCCCAAGTAGTTGGAATAGGATATAATCTACAATGTTCAGACCACCATACACATGCAAAACTAGTGAAAGCACAAACGGCAGCAGCAACTCGTCTCTCCTCAGGATATTGTAAACATGTAAATCGTTGTTCAGCTTCTAACTCCCAAGTAAGATATATATCAGGAACATATCTACCCTCAAATGGTGGCTCTGATACCACTTGATAGAGGCAAAGGTGTCCCGTCTTTCGATGAGATGATGGATATCGCTTTGGTGGAAGTCGACTTTGACGATCCGACTACGAACGTGCGAGGACGTCGCGCCTTAGCAATCGCTAAACCAACTCCGAGAGGTTATTGACCACGCCGGAGCACGATCAACCTGACCACGAGGGTCTGTTTCCTGCGAGCAAACGAAGAACAAGCAAGAAACTAAGATTGCAATCTGGATATTGCGAATATAAGATGAAAGCTTTATCGATCAAGGTGGGGTTCTGTGACGCCTTTGTCTGGTCGTTGAACACAAACGAAGTACGCGAAGTTGCAACTATGGCGAACTTTTAATCTAAACAAAACCCAAAGTCTAAACGATGCCCTAAGGGCTGTATATATGGAGGAAGAGGGGGGAAATTTCGTGGCCCTTGGTGGAGGGGTCCGAAATCAACCCTATCTCTTGTTTCCCCACACATACGGACTCTAAAAATAGCCTATACTTATGTATTTCGAAATTACATGGGCCTGGCCCAATAATAAGGTGACGCAGCACCTAAAATAGCCTCGGGACGAAATTTATGAAGTGGCATCTTGTATATTTCGTCCAAGGCTTCATGCACCCATTATGGTGGCTTCAAAGTCCTGAAATCATCACTTGTAACTCCGTTCTTGTTTCCCTTGCGCATGCCATCATCTCCATGCTTGTTCTTGCTCCAATGTTCATCCTTCTCCAAGCTAGGCCCTTCATTTGTAAGCAAAACAAATGTATCCAATTTAGGCAGCATCATATTCTCATGAACATTAGAATCATTACCATGAAACGAAAGTACCTGGTAATTTAGTTGGCGTGCACGAGCTCTAGTAATTGGTCCAGTATGTATAGCAGCAGGGGCTGTGGGTGTAACAATTGTATTGATGTCCTCATCAGTCTAGAATGGTCTGAATCTCTCTATTTAATCCACCTAGAAAACGTGCAAGCATAGCTTCATTCTCCTCAACAATACCACATCTAATCATGCCAGTTTGTAATTCCTGATAATATTCTTCTACAGAATTTTTCCCTTGTCTTAAACGCTGCAATTTTTGAAGCAATTCACGTTGATAATATGGTGGAACCCAACGCGTACGCATAGCAGTTTTCAAAGCAGCCCAAGTAGTTGGAATAGGATATAATCTACAATGTTCAGACCACCATACACATGCAAAACTAGTGAAAGCACAAACAGCAGCAGCAACTCGTCTCTCCTCAGGATATTGTAAACATGTAAATCGTTGTTCAGTTTCTAACTCCCAAGTAAGATATATATCAGGAACATATCTACCCTCAAATGGTGGAATATTCAATTTCAATTTAGGAATATGGACATCATCTCGTACCTGAGGTGGTGGTGCAGGCCTACCATTACGAATATATACCTGAGGTCGACCTGCTGGTGGTGGTACAGGTGGCTGCACGTAGTGTTGATTTTGATCAACCTCATCCTCATAATCTCCCACATAATCATCCTCCTCCGCATCAGCAGCAGGAGCCACAGAAGTATCAACAGCAGCACCAACAGTTTGGCCAAACGCAAGAGGAACACAGCTTGCTCGGTGGAGGTCTGCTTCGCGACGTGGAGGTAGTCGTTGTTGTTGTTGTTGGAGAGGTGCGTTAGGTGCAGCGGGTGGTGGTGGTGGAAGACGCGCGAGCAATTCATTAAACTTGTTATCGAGCTTTGTTTCGAACATCTTCTCAAGGCCAGTGATCTTCTCCATGGCCTCTTCAAAATTGTTCAGCACATCTTGCACCTGTTCAGTCATCATTTGCTGAAACTTATCATGAAGCTCCTTGTTCGATAAATTCTCCCAGTCAATCTCGTCGGCTTGTGATCCTGGCATGGTTAGCAGCAATAGAAACACACAAGAATATGATCCTCCAGACTACGAACAAGTGGTGGTGGTGGGTGTCACAAATCCGTCAAGCAAATCTCAAATTCTTACCAGTTCTTACCCAGCAGCAGGCGGTGATCGGCAACCGTTGTAGTCAAAGACTCTCAAAGCTTGGATAGCGCGATTACCAGGGAGAGTCAAACGCACGACCTAGATGTATGTGGAGCTGGGAAGGCTTATAATATGGTAGCAAAAAGGGTCAGCAATAATCAATTCAGAGATGCAAAGTTGAATAAACGCTCAACGACGGTACTGTGCTGGTCCTAGGCTAGACTGTGCTAGAGACGCGAGCCTAGAACACTAACAAAATCACGGCGTGGCACGTAAACAAGGGAAAAGCACACTCTGGATTTTTTTTTTCGCTCTTTTTTTTTTGCGCTGTTTTTTTTTTTTTTCGAAAAATCACTATAATGGCGAGTGTCTCAAAACTCTTCTTAGCTTAAACTGACAGGATGGGCACGAAATTTTTTCGACCAAATTTTTTTTTTTGACTGCCCGGACCCAAAAACTGGAAACGGGTCAAAAAAAACTTCCTATAATGGCACCTGTCTCAAAACACTCAGAAACACCTAAAAATAGGATAGCCAGAAAATTTTTCAAAAAATGCGTTTTCGAAAAATTTTGGGCCTAAACGGAGCGTGGCTACCCGACTCTTTTTTTTTTCCGAAACCTACTCCGGCAAGGAAACACGAATCGGAATCTAGATGGATCTCAAAAACAAACCTAATATGACAAGAACTCGGATTGGTGGTGGATATATGGTGGTAGATGGCAGCAGTGGTGGTATATGACAGCTGTGGTGGTATATGGATACGGATTCGAAGCGGTGGCGGATAAACGGTGGTGGTAGATGGCAGGGGCGATGATGATGGTGCGGCGGCGGCGTGACAACTTATGACCAGAACTCGAAACTCTAAAAGACTAGACTCTAAGACCAGCAACTAGAAACGACGATGCAACCGCAAATTCAACAAAGCAAAACCCTAAAAAGATTATGCAAAGGCTCAGATTGGTTCGGATATGATGAACTAACCCTAATTTTTTTTTGTGGCTTTTTCCTGGACTATAGGTATGAAGAACAGACTCGATCTAAACTACGAAAAACTGTAAAATCTCACCGAGCAACCTGGAAATTTGATACCACTTGATAGAGGCAAAGGTGTCCCGTCTTTCGATGAGATGATGGATATCGCTTTGGTGGAAGTCGACTTTGACGATCCGACTACGAACGTGCGAGGACGTCGCGCCTTAGCAATCGTTAAACCAACTCCGAGAGGTTATTGACCACGCCGGAGCACGATCAACCTGACCACGAGGGTCTGTTTCCTGCGAGCAAACGAAGAACAAGCAAGAAACTAAGATTGCAATCTGGATATTGCGAATATAAGATGAAAGCTTTATTGATCAAGGTGGGGTTCTGTGACGCCTTTGTCTGGTCGTTGAACACAAACGAAGTACGCGAAGTTGCAGCTATGGCGAACTTTTAATCTAAACAAAACCCAAAGTCTAAAGGATGCCCTAAGGGCTGTATATATGGAGGAAGAGGGGGGAATTTCGTGGCCCTTGGTGGAGGGGTCCGAAATCAACCCTATCTCTTGTTTCCCCACACATACGGACTCTAAAAATAGCCTATACTTATGTATTTCGAAATTACATGGGCCTGGCCCAATAATAAGGTGACGCAGCACCTAAAATAGCCTCGGGACGAAATTTATGAAGTGGCATCTTGTATATTTCGGCCAAGGCTTCATGCACCCATTATGGTGGCTTCAAAGTCCTGAAATCATCACTTGTAACTCCGTTCTTGTTCCCCTTGCACATGCCATCATCTCCATGCTTGTTCTTGCTCCAATGTTCATCCTTCTCCAAGCTAGGCCCTTCATTTGTAAGCAAAACAAATGTATCCAATTTAGGCAGCATCATATTCTCATGAACATTAGAATCATTACCAAGAAACGAAAGTACCTGGTAATTTAGTTGGCGTGCACGAGCTCTAGTAATTGGTCCAGTATGTATAGCAGCAGGGGCTGTGGGTGTAACAATTGTATTGATGTCCTCATCATCCTCCCCTTCTTGAAATGAAGTCGTCCTCGACGGAAGTTCACCTTCCTCACCCAAATAAGGCTTCAAATCTGCAATGTTAAAAGTGGGGCTAACCCCAAAATCTGCAGGCAGCTCAAGTTTATATGCATTATCATTTATTTTCTCTAACACCTTAAAGGGACCATCAGCACGTGGCATTAACTTTGATTTGCGCAAATCAGGAAATCTATCCTTACGCAAATGTAACCAAACAAGATCTCCAGGTGCAAACACAACATGTTTTCTACCCTTATCTCCAGCAAGTTTATATTTAGCATTCATGCGCTCAATGTTTTCCTTAGTTAACTCATGCATTTTTAAAATCAATTCAGCACGTTGTTTAGCATCAAAATTAACCTTCTCCGAAGATGGAAGAGGCAACAAATCAATAGGTGCACGAGGTAGGAAATCATACACAACTTCAAAAGGGCACATCTTAGTAGTAGAATGCAATGAACGATTATAAGCAAATTCAATATGAGGCAAGCATTCCTCCCACATTTTCTTATTATTCTTCAAAACAGCCCTAAGCATAGTAGACAACGTTCTATTGACTACTTCAGTTTGTCCATCAATTTGGGGGTGACAAGTAGTACTAAAAAGCAGTTTAGTCCCCAACTTAGCCCATAAACATCTCCAAAAGTGGCTAAGAAATTTAGTATCACGATCTGAAACAATAGTATTTGGCACACCATGCAAGCGAATAATTTCACGAAAGAACAAATCAGCAACATTAACAGCATCATCGCTTTTATGACATGGTATAAAGTGTGCCATTTTCGAGAATCTATCCACGACAACAAATATGCTATCCCTCCCCTTCTTTGTTCGAGGTAAACCTAAAACAAAGTCCATAGATATATCCTCCCAAGGAACACTAGGTACAGGCAAAGGCATATATAAACCATTAGGATTGAGTCGTGACTTAGCTTTTTGACATGTAGTGCAGCGAGCAATAAAACGCTCAACATCCCGTCTCATCTTTGGCCAAAAGAAATGTGTAGCAAGTACGTCCTCCGTCTTCTTCACGCCAAAATGTCCCATTAATCCTCCTCCATGCGCCTCCTGCAACAACAAAAGACGAACGGAGCTAGCTGGAATGCATAGCTTGTTAGCACGAAACACAAATCCGTCGTTAACAACAAACTTGTTCCACATTCTTCCTTCTTTACAATTCTGCATTACATCTTTAAAATCAGCATCATGCACATATTGATCTTTGATGGTCTCCAAACCAAATATTTTGAAGTCAAGTTGTGAAAGCATAGTATAGCGACGAGACAATGCATCAGCAATAACATTTTCTTTTCCCTTCTTGTGTTTAATGACATAAGGGAAAGTCTCAATGAATTCAACCCATTTAGCATGTCTACGATTCAGTGTAGCTTGACTTTTAATATGTTTCAAAGATTCATGATCAGAATGTATAACAAATTCTTTGGGCCATAAATAATGTTGCCATGTTTCTAAAGTCCGAACAAGAGCATATAATTCTTTATCATAAGTAGAATAATTCAGACTAGGCCCACTCAATTTTTCAGAAAAGTATGCAACAGGTTTGGCATCTTGTAATAACACACCTCCTAATCCAATTCCACTAGCATCACATTCAAGCTCAAAAGTCTTATTAAAATCAGGAAGTTGGAGTAAAGGAGCATGTGTCAACTTATCTTTCAATACCGAGAAGGCTTCTTCCTGTGCGGTACCCCAAAGAAAAGGCACATCTTTCTTTGTAAGCTCATTGAGAGGTGCAGCAATGGTGCTGAAATCTCTCACAAAACGCCTATAGAATCCAGCGAGGCCAAGAAAACTCCTCACTTGTGTGACCGTTTTGGGCTGCGGCCAACTCTCAATAGCTTCAATCTTGGCTTTATCAACTTCAATTCCCTGTGGAGTAACAACATAGCCAAGAAAAGATACTCGGTCGGTGCAAAAGGTGCACTTCCCAAGGTTACCAAACAAACGTGCATCACGTAGAGCAATAAAAACAGCACGTAAATGTTCCAAATGTTCTTCCAAAGATCGGCTATAAATCAATATGTCATCAAAGTAAACTACCACAAATCGTCCAATGAAAGCACGTAAAACTTCGTTCATTAATCTCATGAAAGTACTAGGTGCATTAGTTAACCCAAAAGGCATGACTAACCACTCATATAATCCAAACTTAGTTTTAAATGCTGTTTTCCATTCATCTCCCAATTTCATACGAATTTGATGGTATCCACTACGCAAATCAACTTTGGAGAATATTGTAGAGCCACTCAATTCATCAAGCATATCATCGAGCCTAGGAATAGGATGGCGAACTTTTAATCTAAACAAAACCCGAAGTCTAAACGATGCCCTAAGGGCTGTATATATGGAGGAAGAGGGGGGGAATTTCGTGGCCCTTGGTGGAGGGGTCCGAAATCAACCCTATCTCTTGTTTCCCCACACATACGTACTCTAAAATAGCCTATACTTATGTATTTCGAAATTACATGGGCCTGGCCCAATAATAAGGTGACGCAGCACCTAAAATAGCCTCGGGACGAAATTTATGAAGTGGCATCTTGTATATTTCGTCCAAGGCTTCATGCACCCATTATGGTGGCTTCAAAGTCCTGAAATCATCACTTGTAACTCCGTTCTTGTTCCCCTTGCGCATGCCATCATCTCCATGCTTGTTCTTGCTCCAATGTTCATCCTTCTCCAAGCTAGGCCCTTCATTTGTAAGCAAAACAAATGTATCCAATTTAGGCAGCATCATATTCTCATGAACATTAGAATCATTACCAAGAAACGAAAGTACCTGGTAATTTAGTTGGCGTGCACGAGCTCTAGTAATTGGTCCAGTATGTATAGCAGCAGGGGCTGTGGGTGTAACAATTGTATTGATGTCCTCATCAGAGTTCGAACCTTAAGGGTTTTGCCGGAACCCGTGATCCGACACCGCGCATGGTCCTTGCTTCTTGAAGCTCTTGGGTGGCCTTGACGATGAACTCCTGAGCACCGGGCGCTCCTCTCCCAGTGCCCTCTTGAGGGAAATGTGCCGCAAAGCACGCCTCCATGTGGTGCCCGAGCGCCTCCCCCGTGATGTTGGCTAGGTCTGAGGCCCTCCAGAAGAGAGCACCCGAGCCTCTCCCGGGGAGGGCGCCAGGCGCGCCTTCCTATGTGAGGGAGTGAGGCGCCCCAGGTGTGGGCGCCGATCCTGAGGCTGCGCCACTGGAGACGCTGCTCTCCTGAGGCCCTGTGTGAAGTAGTTGCTTCTTCTTCTTGGGGATGGACTCATGAGGGTACTGGACGCCCTCGCTGTCGGGGTCTTCGATCGCTGCGGCTTGGAAGACGCGCTTCAGGGAGCACACCACATCTCTTTCTTCGCAGGGGACCGTGATGATTCCGTCGCTTCCTGGCATCTTGAGGACGTTGTAGCCGTGGTGGGTCACTGCCATGAACTTGGCTAATGCCAAATACCCAAGGATGGCGTTGTACGGCAGACGGATGTGGGCGACTTCAAAGTCGATGAGCTCCGTGCGATAGTTGTCGCGCTGGCCGAAGGTGACAGGGAGGCGGACTTGCCCTGTCAGGGTGGTGGAGCCATCGGTCACTCATGAGAAGGGCTTGGTAGGCTGTAGCTGATCGTATGGCACTTGGAGGCTGTCGAAATGTCTCGACGGATAGGACGTTAAGCCCTGCACCGCCGTCGATGAGGGTCTTGGTGACTTGGACGTTGCTGATGACGGGTAAGCACAACATCGGGACGGCGCCGGCGGTCGCCGCGCATTTGAGCTGGTCTGACGAGCTGAAGGTGATGGCACACTTGGACCACCTGAGCGGGCGCGTGGCCTCGAGCCTGGGAAGAGCCGCGTTCACCTCGTGAGCAAACTGCTTGAAGACGCGCTCGGATGCTAGGGCCTGAGCTCCGCCCAAAATACAGGAGATAACGCGTGGATCCTAGAAGCCCCGAGCCCCCTCATCCTGATGGTGGTCGTCGTTCCTTCTTGGTGGTGGCGGTAGCGGAGAGAGACCAGCATCGCCCTGAGGGCGCTCCTCGTGAGGCTGGTCCCTCCATGCGCCCTCACGAGGCTGGTCCTGCCAGCGGTCCTCACGAGGCCGGTCGTGCCACTCTTGGCGAGGGGCGGTCGTCCCAGCGTCCTCCACCTCGTCCTCCTCCTCGGCCATAGCCCTGGTCGTTGCGCTCGGGGCGTCGACCGAAGCGTCCATCTCGAGTGGCCCTAAGCTCTTGACAATCGTTGGTGTTGTGTCTATGTACGTTGTGGAAGGCACAGAACAGACGGCTGCTCTTGGACGACTCGAGGTGGTCCCGGCCGCACTTCGTGTCTGGCTCCGCCGCGAGCACGGCCACCCCTTGCGCTTCATGTCCTTGGCCTTGGATTTCTTCTCCTCTGGGTCGGTAGTAGGGAGCTCGAGGAGGGAAAGGCGCCTTCCTCAGCTCTTGCGCACTTGGTCGCCATGTTGAACAGCTGCAGAGCCGTGCATAGCTCACCGTGGATGGCGAGCTCCTCCTTCATCTACACGTCGCGGATGCCATCGGAAAAGGCTAAAATGATGGCCTCGTCCGTCACCTTGGGATCTTGGGGCGAACGCTATTGAAGCGCTGGATGTACTTCTGCAGAGTCTCCCCTGGCTGCTGCTTGATGCGGTGTAGGTCACATGCGCCAGCGGGCGGTCGCGAGTGCCCTAAAACTTGGCGACGAAGCGGTCGCACATATCACCCCAAGAGGAGATCGAGCCGGGGGGCAGGTTCAGGAGCCACGAGCGAACACCATCCTTGAGAGCCATGGGGAACCAGTTTTCCTAACTTCCTCGTCGCCGTTGGCCGCCTCGATGCTCAGATCATAGAGCTACAAGAACTCCATAGGGTCGGAGGTGCCGTCGTAGCGAGGAGGCAGGTCTGGCTTGAACTTGCCCGGCCAAACAATGCTACGCAGCTCTGGAGTGAAGGCGTGGCAGCCTGCCGTGGCCACCGGGGCCCTTTGCAGAGGATGAGCCTGCCCTTGATGTACGCGCGCCGCCACCGCGGGTAGCACGTGGTCTTGTTGTGGTGGCGCCGGGAGCAGGACCGTTTTCTTGCGACCGGGGAACCTCTTGGCAGCTTCCCTCTTCTCGCGCGGGTGCCCGGCACGGTGGGTCGCACCGAGGGCCGCGCGCCTTGGCGCCAAGGCACCGTCTTGGTGTGGAGGTGGCGGAGGCGCCCCATGAGCTACGCCACCCGCAGCTGGAGGAGGGTGAGGTAGCAAGAGAGACGGGACAGGCGAGCCCCCAACGGCGCCGACGAGCTCAGCAATGCGGTCCAGCCAGTCCTCGTAGAGGTCGTCGACTGGGCGGTAGCGCAGGAACTCACGTGCCATGAGCAGCGCGGCCTGCGCGTCCATGGGTGCGCGACGAGCATGAGATGATGAGCCGGCCGGAGTTAGCGATGGAGTGGCGGTGCGGCCGTCCCGCCGCACAGAGGGGTGCAGCAAGGACGCTTGCTGCTCGTTTCCCGCCGGCCAGTGGCGGCGTTGGCGGTGGGTGATAGAGAACGACGGGTGTCCCGCCGATAGGGGCCGTCTGAGCGACACGGGCGTTGAGGGCGGCCCGGTGCTCGGCGCGGGCTCGATATTTGGCATGCACCCCAGTGTTCGAACCTCAAGGGTTTGCCGGAACCCGTGATTCGACATTTGGCATGCCAGGTAGGGGTGCGCCGAAGCTTCCTTCCGTCGCTGCGTCGTCTCCATGGCAGACGCGCGCCGCGCTCGTGCCGAGCGCCGGGCTGCCCTCGCCGCCCATGTTGCTCAGACGGCTCCCGTCGGTGGGCCGCCTCGTCGTTCCCCGTCGCCTGCCGCCAACGCCGCCACGGGCCCGGCAGGGAACGAGCAGCAAGCATCCTCGCTGCATCCTTCGGTGCGGCGGACGGCCGCACCGCCACTCCATCACTGACCCCGACCGGTTCTTCTTCCCATGCACGTCGCCCTCCCATGGATGCACACGCTGCGCTTCTCATGGCGCACGAGCTCCTGCGCTACCGTCCAGTCGACGACCTCTACGAGGACTGGCTTGACCGCATCATCGAGCTTGTCCGTGCCGTAGGGGGCTCCCCTGCGCCGTCCCTCTCTCCGCCTTGCCCTCCGCCAGCTATGGGCAACGTAGCTCATGGAGCGCCTCCACCACCTCAGCCCCAAGATGGCGCCCTGGGGCCAAGACGCGCCACTCTGCGACGCGACCCGCCACGTCCCGCGCACGCGTGTGAAGAGAGAAGCTGTCAAGAAGTCCCTCGGCCGCAACAAAACGCTCTGCCACTCCTCGCGCCACCGCGCCAGGACTGGTTGCTGCGGCAAGTCCGCGCGCCACCTGTAGTGGCAGGGCACGGACCCCATCAAGACCAAGCTCCACCACCAAGGTGGGTCCCGGTGACCACAGCTGGCTACCGCGCTTTCACCCCTGAGCTGCGCAGCGTCACCTGGCCGGGCAAGTTCAAGCCAGATCTGCCTCCTCGCTACGACGGCACCCCGACCCCGAGGAGGAAATACAACTCTATGAGTTGAGCATCGAAGCGGCCAACGGCGACGAGAAGGTCATAGCGAACTGGTTCCCCATGGCTCTCAAGGAAGGCGCCCGCTCCTGGCTCCTGAACCTGCCCCCGGGCTCAATCTCCTCTGATGAGGACATCAATACAATTGTTACACCCACAGCCCCTGCTGCTATACATACTGGACCAATTACTAGAGCTCGTGCACGCCAACTAAATTACCAGGTACTTTCGTTTCTTGGTAATGATTCTAATGTTCATGAGAATATGATGCTGCCTAAATTGGATACATTTGTTTTGCTTACAAATGAAGGGCCTAGCTTGGAGAAGGATGAACATTGGAGCAAGAACAAGCATGGAGATGATGGCATGCGCAAGGGGAACAAGAATGGAGTTACAAGTGATGATTTCAGGACTTTGAAGCCACCATAATGGGTGCATGAAGCCTTGGACGAAATATACAAGATGCCACTTCATAAATTTCATCCCGAGGCTATTTTAGGTGCTGCGTCACCTTATTATTGGGCCAGGCCCATGTAATTTCGAAATACATAAGTATAGGCTATTTTTAGAGTCCGTATGTGTGGGGAAACAAGAGATAGGGTTGATTTCGGACCCCTCCACCAAGGGCCACGAAATTTCCCCCCTCTTCCTCCATATATACAGCCCTTAGGGCATCGTTTAGACTTTGGGTTTTGTTTAGATTAAAAGTTCGCCATAGCTGCAACTTCGCGTACTTCGTTTGTGTTCAACGACCAGACAAAGGCGTCACAGAACCCCACCTTGATCAATAAAGCTTTCATCTTATATTCGCAATATCCAGATTGCAATCTTAGTTTCTTGCTTGTTCTTCGTTTGCTTGCAGGAAACAGACCCTCGTGGTCAGGTTGATCGTGCTCCGGCGTGGTCAATAACCTCTCGGAGTTGGTTTAGCGATTGCTAAGGCGCGACGTCCTCGCACGATCGTAGTCGGATCGTCAAAGTCGACTTCCACCAAAGCGAAATCCACCATCTCATCGAAAGACGGGACACCTTTGCCTCTATCAAGAGACGAGTTGCTGCTGCCGTTTGTGCTTTCACTAGTTTTGCATGTGTATGGTGGTCTGAACATTGTAGATTATATCCTATTCCAACTACTTGGGCTGCTTTGAAAACTGCTATGCGTACGCGTTGGGTTCCACCATATTATCAACGTGAATTGCTTCAAAAATTGCAGCGTTTAAGACAAGGGAAAAATTCTGTAGAAGAATATTATCAGGAATTACAAACTGGCATGATTAGATGTGGTATTGTTGAGGAGAATGAAGCTATGCTTGCACGTTTTCTGGGTGGATTAAATAGAGAGATTCAGACCATTCTAGACTATAAGGAGTATACTAATATCACTCGTTTATTCCATCTTGCTTGTAAAGCTGAACGTGAAGTGCAGGATCGACAAGCATTGGGGCGAACTAACTTTTCTGCAGGCCGACCTTCATCATGGACACCACGTGCATCTTCTACTTCAACTGCACCAGCACCTCCATCCGGTGCCACCTCCAGCCGTGATACAAGAATACAGGCACAACCACCATTATCTGCCAAGAGCGCACCTGCGGGGCCTGCACAGCGTTCTTCTTCTTCCATGGCATCAACAGGGCACACAAGTGATATTATTTGTCGTCGTTGTAAGGGAGGAGGTCATTATGCGAGAGAATGCAAATCTCCGCGTGTGATGATTGCTACCGCGGATGGTGGATATGAGTCCGCTAGTGACTATGATGAGGAGACTTTGGCTCTTATTACACATGAAGAACATGGTGGAGATGATTCTGATCATGAGACGCAATACATGGCTCCTGAAGACGCTGACAGGTATGAATGTTTAGTTGCTCAACGTGTTTTGAGTGTGCAGGTCACACAAGCTGAGCAAAATCAGAGGCACAATTTGTTCCATACCAAGGGAGTTGTGAAGGAACGTTCTGTGCGCGTCATCATAGACGGAGGGAGCTGCAACAATTTGGCTAGCATGGAGATGGTGGAGAAGCTTTCTCTCACCACAAGACCACATCCACATCCTTACTACATCCAATGGTTCAACAACAGCGGCAAGGTTAAGGTAACACGTACTGTTCGTGTGCATTTTAGTATCTCTACATATGCTGATTATGTTGATTGTGATGTGGTACCTATGCAAGCATGTTCCTTATTACTTGGTAGACCATAACAATTTGATAAAAATTCTGTACACCATGGTAGAAACAATCACTATACTCTTGTTCATAAGGATAAAAATATTACTTTGCTTCCTATGACTCCTGATTCCATTTTGAAAGATGATATTAATAGAGCTAATAAAGCAAAACAGGAGACGAATAAGAGTGAAAATCAGATTGTGGCAAAAGAATTTGAGCAACAAATGAAGCCTAATAATAAACCATCTAGTGTTGCTTCTGAAATTAAATTGAAAAGTGCATGTTTATTTGCCACCAAATCTGATATTGATGAGCTAGATTCCAGCAAATCTGTTTGCTATGCTTTTGTGTGCAAAGAGGCATTATTTTCATTCGAGGACGTGCCTTCCTCTTTGCCTCCGGCTGTCACTAACATTTTGCAGGAGTTCGCTAACGTCTTTCCACAAGACGTGCCACCGGGATTACCGCCTATTCGAGGGATTGAGCATCAAATTGACTTAATTCCCGGTGCTTCACTGCCAAACCGTGCACCATACCGTACCAATCCAGAGGAGACGAAGGAGATTATGCGTCAAGTACAAGAGCTTCTCGACAAAGGTTATATACGCGAATCCCTTAGTCCTTGTGCTGTTCCTATTATTCTAGTGCCGAAAAAGGATGGTACATCACGTATGTGTGTTGATTGTAGAGGCATTAATAATATTACTATTCGTTATCGTCATCCTATTCCTAGGCTAGATGATATGCTTGATGAATTGAGTGGCTCTACAATATTCTCCAAAGTTGATTTGCGTAGTGGATACCATCAAATTCGTATGAAATTGGGAGATGAATGGAAAACAGCATTCAAAACTAAGTTTGGGTTATATGAGTGGTTAGTCATGCCTTTTGGGTTAACTAATGCACCTAGTATGATGAGGACATCAATACAATTGTTACACCCACAGCCCCTGCTGCTATACATACTGGACCAATTACTAGAGCTCGTGCACGCCAACTAAATTACCAGGTACTTTCGTTTCTTGGTAATGATTCTAATGTTCATGAGAATATGATGCTGCCTAAATTGGATACATTTGTTTTGCTTACAAATGAAGGGCCTAGCTTGGAGAAGGATGAACATTGGAGCAAGAACAAGCATGGAGATGATGGCATGCGCAAGGGGAACAAGAACGGAGTTACAAGTGATGATTTCAGGACTTTGAAGCCACCATAATGGGTGCATGAAGCCTTGGACGAAATATACAAGATGCCACTTCATAAATTTCGTCCCGAGGCTATTTTAGGTGCTGCGTCACCTTATTATTGGGCCAGGCCCATGTAATTTCGAAATACATAAGTATAGGCTATTTTTAGAGTCCGTATGTGTGGGAAAACAAGAGATAGGGTTGATTTCGGACTCCTCCACCAAGGGCCACGAAATTCCCCCCCTCTTCCTCCATATATACAGCCCTTAGGGCATCGTTTAGACTTTGGGTTTTGTTTAGATTAAAAGTTCGCCATAGCTGCAACTTCGCGTACTTCGTTTGTGTTCAACAACCAGACAAAGGCGTCACAGAACCCCACCTTGATCAATAAAGCTTTCATCTTATATTCGCAATATCCAGATTGCAATCTTAGTTTCTTGCTTGTTCTTCGTTTGCTCGCAGGAAACAGACCCTCGTGGTCAGGTTGATCGTGCTCCGGCGTGGTCAATAACCTCTCGGAGTTGGTTTAGCGATTGCTAAGGCGCGACGTCCTCGCACGTTCGTAGTCGGATTGTCAAAGTCGACTTCCACCAAAGCGAAATCCACCATCTCATCGAAAGACGGGACACCTTTGCCTCTATCAAGTGGTATCAGATTTCCAGGTTGCTCGGTGAGATTTTACAGTTTTTCGTAGTTTAGATCGAGTCTGTTCTTCATACCTATAGTCCACGAAAAAGCCACAAAAAAAAATTTAGGGTTAGTTCATCATATCCGAACCAATCTGAGCCTTGCATAATCTTTTTAGGGTTTTGCTTTGTTGAATTTGCGGTTGCATCGTCGTGTCTAGTTGCTGGTCTTAGAGTCTAGTCTTGTAGAGTTTCGAGTTCTGGTCATAAGTTGTCACGCCGCCGCCGCACCATCATCATCGCCCCTGCCGTCTACCACCACCGCACCGAATCCGTATCCATATACCACCACCAATCCGTGTCCATATACCACCACCGATCCATATCCATATACTACCACCGCTACCACCACCGCTGCCATATACCACCACCATATATCCACCACCAATCCGAGTTCTTTGCTTATTAGGTTTGTCTTCGGGATCCATCTAGATTCCGATTCGTGTTTCCTTGCCGGAGTAGGTTTCGGAAAAAAAAAGAGTCGGGTAGCCACGCTCCGTTTAGGCCCAAAATTTTTCGAAAACGCATTTTTCGAAAAAATTTCTGGCTATCCTATATTTAGGTGTTTCTGAGTGTTTTGAGACAGGTGCCATTATAGGAAGTTTTTTTTGACCCGTTTCCAGTTTTTGGGTCCGGGCAGTCGAAAAAAAAAAAATTGGTCGAAAAAATTTCGTGCCCATCCTGTCAGTTTGAGCTAGGAAAAGTTTTGAGACACTCGCCATTATAGTGATTTTTCGCAAAAATAAAAAAAAAGCAGCGCAAAAAAAAAGCGCCAAAAAAAAAAGAGCGAAAAAAAATTCAGAGTGTGCTTTTCCCTTGTTTACGTGCCGCGCCGTGATTTTGTCAGTGTTCTAGGCTCGCGTCTCTAGCACAGTCTAGCCTAGGACCAGCACAGTACCGTCGTTGAGCGTTTATTCAACTTTGCATCTCTGAATTGATTATTGCTGACCCTTTTTGCTAGCATATTATAAGCCTTCCCAGCTCCACATACATCTACGTCGTGCGTTTGACTCTCCCTGGTAATCGCTCTATCCAAGCTTTGAGAGTTTTTGACTACAACGGTTGCCGATCACCGCCTGCTGCTGGGTAAGAACTGGTAAGAATTTGAGATTTGCTTGACGGATTTGTGACACCCACCACCACCACTTGTTCGTAGTCTGTAGGATCATATTCTTGTGTGTTTCTATTGCTGCTAACCATGCCAGGATCACAAGCCGACGAGATTGACTGGGAGAATTTATCGAACAAGGAGCTTCATGATAAGTTTCAGCAAATGATGACTGAACAGGTGCAAGATGTGCTGAACAATTTTGAAGAGGCCATGGAGAAGATCACTGGCCTTGAGAAGACGTTCGAAACAAAGCTCGATAACAAGTTTAATGAATTGCTCGCGCGTCTTCCACCACCACCACCCGCTGCACCTAACGCACCTCTCCAACAACAACTGATAGAGGCGGAGGTGTCCTGTCTTTCGATGAGATGATGGATATCGCTTTGGTGGAAGTCGACTTTGACGATCCGACTACGAACGTGCGAGGACGTCGCGCCTTAGCAATCGCTAAACCAACTCCGAGAGGTTATTGACCACGCCGGAGCACGATCAACCTGACCACGAGGGTCTGTTTCCTGCGAGCAAACGAAGAACAAGCAAGAAACTAAGATTGCAATCTGGATATTGCGAATATAAGATGAAAGCTTTATTGATCAAGGTGGGGTTCTGTGACGCCTTTGTCTGGTCGTTGAACACAAACGAAGTGCGCGAAGTTGCAGTTATGGCGAACTTTTAATCTAAACAAAACCCAAAATCTAAACGATGTCCTAAGGGCTGTATATATGGAGGAAGAGGGGGGGAATTTCGTGGCCCTTGGTGGAGGGGTCCGAAATCAACCCTATCTCTTGTTTCCCCACACATACGGACTCTAAAAATAGCCTATACTTATGTATTTCGAAATTACATGGGCCTGGCCCAATAATAAGGTGACGCAGCACCTAAAATAACCTCGGGACGAAATTTATGAAGTGGCATCTTGTATATTTCGTCCAAGGCTTCATGCACCCATTATGGTGGCTTCAAAGTCCTGAAATCATCACTTGTAACTACGTTCTTGTTTCCCTTGCGCATGCCATCATCTCCATGCTTGTTCTTGCTCCAATGTTCATCCTTCTCCAAGCTAGGCCCTTCATTTGTAAGCAAAACAAATGTATCCAATTTAGGCAGCATCATATTCTCATGAACATTAGAATCATTACCAAGAAACGAAAGTACCTGGTAATTTAGTTGGCGTGCACGAGCTCTAGTAATTGGTCCAGTATGTATAGCAGCAGGGGCTGTGGGTGTAACAATTGTATTGATGTCCTCATCATCCTCCCCTTCTTGAAATGAAGTCGTCCTCGACGGAAGTTCATCTTCCTCACCCAAATATGGCTTCAAATCTGCAATGTTAAAAGTGGGACTAACCCCAAAATCTGCAGGCAGCTCAAGTTTATATGCATTATCATTTATTTTCTCTAACACCTTAAAGGGACCATCAGCACGTGGCATTAGCTTTGATTTGCGCAAATCAGGAAATCTATCCTTACGCAAATGTAACCAAACAAGATCTCCAGGTGCAAACACAACATGTTTTCTACCCTTATCTCCAGCAAGTTTATATTTAGCATTCATACGCTCAATGTTTTCCTTAGTTAACTCATGCATTTTTAAAATCAATTCAGCACGTTGTTTAGCATCAAAATTAACCTTCTCCGAAGATGGAAGAGGCAACAAATCAATAGGTGCACGAGGTAGGAAACCATACACAACTGCAAAAGGGCACATCTTAGTAGTAGAATGCAATGAACGATTATAAGCAAATTCAATATGAGGCAAGCATTCCTCCCACATTTTCTTATTATTCTTCAAAACAGCCCTAAGCATAGTAGACAACGTTCTATTGACTACTTCAGTTTGTCCATCAGTTTGGGGGTGACAAGTAGTACTAAAAAGCAGTTTAGTCCCCAACTTAGCCCATAAACATCTCCAAAAGTGGCTAAGAAATTTAGTATCACGATCTGAAACAATAGTATTTGGCACACCATGCAAGCGAATAATTTCACGAAAGAACAAATCAGCAACATTAACAGCATCATCGCTTTTATGACATGGTATAAAGTGTGCCATTTTCGAGAATCTATCCACGACAACAAATATGCTATCCCTCCCCTTCTTTGTTCGAGGTAAACCTAAAACAAAGTCCATAGATATATCCTCCCAAGTGATAGAGGCAAAGGTGTCCCGTCTTTCGATGAGATGGTGGATTTCGCTTTGGTGGAAGTCGACTTTGACGATCCGACTACGAACGTGTGAGGACGTCGCGCCTTAGCAATCGCTAAACCAACTCCGAGAGGTTATTGACCACGCCGGAGCACGATCAACCTGACCACGAGGGTCTGTTTCCTGCGAGCAAACGAAGAACAAGCAAGAAACTAAGATTGCAATCTGGATATTGCGAATATAAGATGAAAGCTTTATTGATCAAGGTGGGGTTCTGTGACGCCTTTGTCTGGTCGTTGAACACAAACGAAGTACGCGAAGTTGCAGCTATGGCGAACTTTTAATCTAAACAAAACCCAAAGTCTAAACGATGCCCTAAGGGCTGTATATATGGAGGAAGAGGGGGGAGTTTCGTGGCCCTTGGTGGAGGGGTCCGAAATCAACCCTATCTCTTGTTTCCCCACACATACGGACTCTAAAAATAGCCTATACTTATGTATTTCGAAATTACATGGGCCTGGCCCAATAATAAGGTGACGCAGCACCTAAAATAGCCTCGGGATGAAATTTATGAAGTGGCATCTTGTATATTTCGTCCAAGGCTTCATGCACCCATTATGGTGGCTTCAAAGTCCTGAAATCATCACTTGTAACTCCGTTCTTGTTTCCCTTGCGCATGCCATCATCTCCATGCTTGTTCTTGCTCCAATGTTCATCCTTCTCCAAGCTAGGCCCTTCATTTGTAAGCAAAACAAATGTATCCAATTTAGGCAGCATCATATTCTCATGAACATTAGAATCATTACCAAGAAACGAAAGTACCTGGTAATTTAGTTGGCGTGCACGAGCTCTAGTAATTGGTCCAGTATGTATAGCAGCAGGGGCTGTGGGTGTAACAATTGTATTGATGTCCTCATCAATTGTTGAGGAGAATGAAGCTATGCTTGCACGTTTTCTAGGTGGATTAAATAGAGAGATTCAGACCATTCTAGACTATAAGGAGTATACTAATATCACTCGTTTATTCCATCTTGCTTGTAAAGCTGAACGTGAAGTGCAGGATCGACAAGCATTGGCGCGAACTAACTTTTCTGCAGGCCGACCTTCATCATGGACACCACGTGCATCTTCTACTTCAACTGCACCAGCACCTCCATCCGGTGCCACCTCCAGCCGTGATACAAGAAAACAGGCACAACCACCATTATCTGCCAAGAGCGCACCTGCGGGGCCTGCACAGCGTTCTTCTTCTTCCATGGCATCAACAGGGCACACAAGTGATATTATTTGTCGTCGTTGTAAGGGAGGAGGTCATTATGCGAGAGAATGCAAATCTCCGCGTGTGATGATTGCTACCGCGGATGGTGGATATGAGTCCGCTAGTGACTATGATAAGGAGACTTTGGCTCTTATTACACGTGAAGAACATGGTGGAGATGATTCTGATCATGAGACGCAATACATGGCTCCTGAAGACGCTGACAGGTATGAATGTTTAGTTGCTCAACGTGTTTTGAGTGTGCAGGTCACACAAGCTGAGCAAAATCAGAGGCACAATTTGTTCCATACCAAGGGAGTTGTGAAGGAACGTTCTGTGCGCGTCATCATAGACGGAGGGAGCTGCAACAATTTGGCTAGCATGGAGATGGTGGAGAAGCTTTCTCTCACCACAAGACCACATCCACATCCTTACTACATCCAATGGTTCAACAACAGCGGCAAGGTTAAGGTAACACGTACTGTTCGTGTGCATTTTAGTATCTCTACATATGCTGATTATGTTGATTGTGATGTGGTACCTATGCAAGCATGTTCCTTATTACTTGGTAGACCATAACAATTTGATAAAAATTCTGTACACCATGGTAGAAACAATCACTATACTCTTGTTCATAAGGATAAAAATATTACTTTGCTTCCTATGACTCCTGATTCCATTTTGAAAGATGATATTAATAGAGCTAATAAAGCAAAACAGGAGACGAATAAGAGTGAAAATCAGATTGTGGCAAAAGAATTTGAGCAACAAATGAAGCCTAATAATAAACCATCTAGTGTTGCTTCTGAAATTAAATTGAAAAGTGCATGTTTATTTGCCACCAAATCTGATATTGATGAGCTAGATTCCAGCAAATCTGTTTGCTATGCTTTTGTGTGCAAAGAGGCATTATTTTCATTCGAGGACGTGCCTTCCTCTTTGCCTCCGGCTGTCACTAACATTTTGCAGGAGTTCGCTAACGTCTTTCCACAAGACGTGCCACCGGGATTACCGCCTATTCGAGGGATTGAGCATCAAATTGACTTAATTCCCGGTGCTTCACTGCCAAACCGTGCACCATACCGTACCAATCCAGAGGAGACGAAGGAGATTATGCGTCAAGTACAAGAGCTTCTCGACAAAGGTTATATACGCGAATCCCTTAGTCCTTGTGCTGTTCCTATTATTCTAGTGCCGAAAAAGGATGGTACATCACGTATGTGTGTTGATTGTAGAGGCATTAATAATATTACTATTCGTTATCGTCATCCTATTCCTAGGCTAGATGATATGCTTGATGAATTGAGTGGCTCTACAATATTCTCCAAAGTTGATTTGCGTAGTGGATACCATCAAATTCGTATGAAATTGGGAGATGAATGGAAAACAGCATTCAAAACTAAGTTTGGGTTATATGAGTGGTTAGTCATGCCTTTTGGGTTAACTAATGCACCTAGTATGATGAGGACATCAATACAATTGTTACACCCACAGCCCCTGCTGCTATACATACTGGACCAATTACTAGAGCTCGTGCACGCCAACTAAATTACCAGGTACTTTCGTTTCTTGGTAATGATTCTAATGTTCATGAGAATATGATGCTGCCTAAATTGGATACATTTGTTTTGCTTACAAATGAAGGGCCTAGCTTGGAGAAGGATGAACATTGGAGCAAGAACAAGCATGGAGATGATGGCATGCGCAAGGGGAACAAGAACGGAGTTACAAGTGATGATTTCAGGACTTTGAAGCCACCATAATGGGTGCATGAAGCCTTGGACGAAATATACAAGATGCCACTTCATAAATTTCGTCCCGAGGCTATTTTAGGTGCTGCGTCACCTTATTATTGGGCCAGGCCCATGTAATTTCGAAATACATAAGTATAGGCTATTTTAAGAGTCCGTATGTGTGGGGAAACAAGAGATAGGGTTGATTTCGGACTCCTCCACCAAGGGCCACGAAATTCCCCCCTCTTCCTCCATATATACAGCCCTTAGGGCATCGTTTAGACTTTGGGGGTTTTGTTTAGATTAAAAGTTCGCCATAGCTGCAACTTCGCGTACTTCGTTTGTGTTCAACGACCAGACAAAGGCGTCACAGAACCCCACCTTGATCAATAAAGCTTTCATCTTATATTCGCAATATCCAGATTGCAATCTTAGTTTCTTGCTTGTTCTTCGTTTGCTCGCAGGAAACAGACCCTCGTGGTCAGGTTGATCGTGCTCCGGCGTGGTCAATAACCTCTCGGAGTTGGTTTAGCGATTGCTAAGGCGCGACGTCCTCGCACGTTCGTAGTCGGATCGTCAAAGTCGACTTCCACCAAAGCGAAATCCACCATCTCATCGAAAGACGGGACACCTTTGCCTCTATCATCCTCCTAGGACGAAATGCGCACCCGCTTCATCGCCAACTTTCAGGGCACTCGCGACCACCCCTGGTCGCGGGTGACCTGCGCCGCATCAAGCAACAACCAGGAGAGACCCTGCAGAAGTACATTCAGTGCTTCAACAACACACGGATCAAGATCCTCAAGGTGACCGACGAGGCCATCATCTATGTGTTCTTTGATGGCATCCGCGACATCAAGATGAAGGAGGAGCTCGCCATCCATGAAGAGCTTTGCACGACCCTGGAGCTGTTCAACATCGCGCCCAAGTGTGCTAGAGCTGAGGAGGGGCGCCTCTCCCTCCTCGAGCTCCCTGATGCGGATCCAGAGGAGAAGAAAGCCAAGGCCAAGCGCAAGGGAGTAGCCGTGCTCGCAACGGAACCAGACACCAAGCGTGGCAGAGACCAACCAGAGTCATCCAAGGGCGGCCGCCCATTCTGCGCCTTCCACAATCTGAACACCCACAACACCAGCGACTGTCAAGAGCTCAGAGCCATTCGAGGACCGCTGGCAGGATCAGCCTTGCGAGGGCGCCTAGAGGGACCAGCCTCGTGAGGATCGTCCTCACGGCAATGCCGGACTCCCTCCGCTGCCACCACCGCCAAGCAGGAATGACGAGCACCATCAGGACGAAGGGCTGGGGGCTTCCAGGAACCACGTGCTATCGCGTGCATCTTGGGCGGAGCCCAAGCCCCAGCCTCGCAGCGTATCTTCAAGCAGTTTTCTCGCGAAGTGAATGCAATTCTCCCCAAGCTCGAAGCCACGCGCCCTCTTAGCTGGTCCTAGTGTCCCATTACGTTCAACTCGACAGACCAGCTCAAGTGCGCAGCTACCATTGGCACCCTCCCGATGCTTTGCTCCCCAGTCATCAGCAATGTGCAAGTTACCAAGACCCTCATCGACAGTGGCGCAGGGCTCAACGTCCTGTCCGTCGACATGTTCGATAGCCTCCAAGTGCCGTATGACCAGATTTAGCCCACCAATCCTTTCTCGGGGGTGACCGACGGTTCCACCACACTGATAGGGCAGGTCCACCTCCCTGTCACCTTCGGGGAACGCAAGAACTACCGCACCGAGCTCATCGACTTCGACATCACGCACATCTGTCTGCCGTACAATGCCATCCTCGGGTATCCAGCCCTAGATAAGTTCATGGCAGTGACCCATCACGGCTACGATGTCCTCAAGATGCTGGGAAGCAGCGGGATCATCACGGTCCCATGTGAAGAAAGAGAGGCGGTGTGCTCCCTCAAGTGTGCCTTCCAAGCTGTAGCAATCGATGACCCCAACAACATGGGCGAGGGCCCTCCTGGGGCCATCCCCAAGAACAAGAAGCAATTGTGACGCGCAGAACCTCAGAAGGGTGATGCCACGGCCGGAGCCTCGTCAGGACCAGCGCCCGCTCCAGGGGCGTCTCCCACCATCGCATAGGAAGGCGCGCCCGACGCCCTTCTCAGGCAGGGCTCGGGGGCTTTCTTCTGTAAGGCCTCAGACTTTGCCCACATCACGAGGGAGGTGCTTGGGCACCACTTGGAGGCGTGCTTCGCGACACGTTTCCCTCAAGAGGGCACATGGCAAGGATTGCCCACCGTTCAGGAGTTCATCACCAAGACCACCCAGGAGTTGCAAGATGCAAGGGCCATGTGCGGCGACCACCGCTCACGAGACGCAGCTTCCCATCTAGGCGAGGATGCCGGGCTGCGTGTCTGCGTCGATGTTCCAGGGCTCAACAAGGCCGCTTCTCAGGAGCTTTTCTTGCCTTCGCGCATGGGATGCTGCGAGGGCCCACCGCACAGCTATGTTCGCATGCCCTTTGGCCTGCCAAGTGTATTGTCCACCTACCAGTGCAACTTGCGGCGCATCCAAAGAGATCAGGAAGCCAAGCACCACGCCGTCCTGATGGAGATGGAGACGGTCCTCAAGGAACCACCTGAGCCCCCAGAGCCTCCCGAGGCTCAGAGCTTCGGAGGCTCATGAGGAGCAACCCCTTCGCCGTGCACCTTCAGCTGCCTCAACTCTCCTTCGTCAACATGACCAGGTGACACCTTTCCAAGTTCATTTAGCTGGGAGCGCCCCTCGGGCTGCATCATTCTGATGAGGACATGACTACCTTGGATATGACCAAAAATATTGCATATATGCATATTTGTCAGGTGATTTCTAGTGCAAACTATTCAATAATCTATTTATGTTATCCAGAACAAAAATACTTCACACACTTTTGTGTTTTGTCTAATTGCAGGTGTATGGAACATTTGTACAATCCACATATGAAGATAAGGAAGAAAGAGATGTTTATTTGCTGTCCAAAAAGTTCTCTCACGTCACTTTTGGCCCAAGAGAAGATAGAGTCCAAGTCTCTCACGTTCTGGATTCAGATTCGGACTGCACAGACACACCTGACTCAAAACGGACACAAGTTTTTCATACGGACTCCGAATTGGGTGATTCTTTTTTTGTTGGAAACTAGATTTCGTGCACTTTCCAACCCAATTGGAATCACCTTCAAATTTGTCCGGAGCGTTGAGTTGTGGACGAAACAATCTGATGCTGCAGCAGAATCCGAGTCAAACTACAAGTCCAAAGGTGTTACATCACCTCCACTTGGGCCCATTGGCCTTGTACGACCTAGATTTAGTTTTAGGCTGCCTTGGGACGTCCTCCAACCTCCTTGGCCACCACCCCTTGCTCCTATATAAGTAGATCCATCTAGTAGTTTTTCCTTGGGATTTGTTTAGTTAAAAGTTAGCCATTGCAACTTCGTGTACTTCGTTTGTGTCCAACGACCAGACCAAGACCGCTTCCGGATCCCCACCATTATCAATACTTCATATATATTTGCAATATTCAGATTGCTTTATCATATTCTTGCTCGTTCTTCGATTGCTTGCAGGAATAGACCTTCGTGGTCAGGCTGACCGTGCTTCCAGCATCGTCAGTAACCTCAGGAGATTGGTTTAGCGATTGCTAAGGCGCAACGTCGTGCATGTTTGTAGTCGGATTGTCAAAGTCGTCTCCACCAAATCGATAGTTATCATCTCATCGAAAGATCGGGACACCCCGCCTCTATCACATTCCTAGGCCGTGTGGGTCCGCCCCTGTGGCATGTACCCCTTTTCTTATGTCTTTAGCTTACCTTGTTGGGGGCACCCCTCGGGCTGCATCATCCCCAAGTCGCTCGGGCCTGACCCAGTGGCACGTATCTCTCATGCACTTGCTTAAGCCTGCTACTGTCATGTTCGATCTACCTATGATTACTACCTGCTCAATCGTCGCCTCCTATGGGGCCTCAGCACGCTGGCACGGCGCTGGTGCATGGGTCCGTCCCTACCGCGTCGATAAACCTGAGTGGTCGAGCTCTGGCTCGCGGCATGCCCCGCGCGCGTCACCTCACCAGGCCCTCAGTGCCTCCACCCCCTCGCGGAGCAACCAGCGGCAGACTGGCAACCATAACGGCAGATCATGTTCTTCCTTGTGCTTGCTCGCAGGAATCTCACGTAGCACCAGGCGGCACCGCGAGCTCCCTCCTCTTCCAAGTAATCCGCTTGCACATTAAAAGGGAGGCTCCTGAGCATCGCGACTCAGGAGCTCTTACTGGCTCTCCAGCCCTCACCCCCTGGCCTTGACCACGGCACGCGACCTGGCATACCAGCGGCAGCTGAGCTCACTCGAGGGCCAGGACCTGAGGACGTAGAGCATAAAGGAGAGCATTGAAGGGAGAGGACTCGTATGGGCCTGCCCTAGCTACACTGCGGATGTTCGCGCACAGGATTGGCGCATCGAGAAGAATCAACCTCGGACCGCCAAGATAAGTCACAAGCTCAGATCAACTAATTGTTGGGACCTAGGGGACACGCTCGCCACGACCCTATAGCGGCAACGTCGCCTCCCTTTCTTATCTTACCACAGCTGCTTGAGCGCTAAAGGGGACCCCTTGAGCATCGCGCCTCAGAGGATCTTACTGGACCTCGGGCCTCTCACCTCCTGGCCTTTACCACGGCACGCGACCTGGCATACCAGCGACGGCTGAAGATTGCCTGGGGACCGGGACCTATCAGCGTAGAGCAACAAGCTATCGCGAGGTTGTAAAGGGAAGACCGAGCCTAAACAGGACTTGCACTAACAAGGCTTCCTTAATTGGGATAACATCAACAAAGACATAGCAAACCCTTTACATGCCCCCACGGGGTACTTCTTGGTTCCTCGCAGGGAACAAAAGACGCGAACCTAGGAGAATCCTATCTACACGCCCCCGCGGCCGACGCCATCATCAACAGTGGGCTGCGGGAGGCCGGCGCCAACCCCATCCAGATCAGCGACGACGGTGGCTGGACGATGCAGCCTTGCTCCGGGCACCGTGAGAGCTCGGGGGCACATAGCTATCATCGCTCGTCTCTGGAGTCTTGTAGAGCTCGAGAGAACCGCTGGACTCCCAAGAGCCACTATTTCTGGAGTAGCCTCGAGCGGGGCACGCCTCGTCCTAGCGCTCTCCTCCGGGGCAGCACTCCAAGCGGCGACCCTCCGCGTCGATGACCTTGAAGAACAACGTGGAGGCACCATCGCACTCGAAATGGATCGCGAGGGCGCCCTCCGCACGGCAAACCCACGCGACCTCGCCCCAGTCGTGGGTCATGAAGATCTTGCCGGTGGAGACTACTTCAACCTATGCTCCGGTCGCCGGAGCGTCGCAGTTAGCATGCTGCAACCAGAGCTCGAGAGGCCCCCTCGGTGGCATCACGTCGGAGAAGAAGCGTGGGAAGTGGATCCAGGAGCTTGGGGGCATCGCTGCCCACAACACGAGCTCGCGTGAGGAGTCGGCGGCGTGGACTCAAGGAGCGACGGCACTCGTTGCCGTGGCGCGTCGACCTTGGCCACGGTGCGTGCGTCGAGGCCCGTCGCTTCTTCCTCCCAAGCCCCCGGCTTGGGTGTACAAGGGCAGTGGATACCTAGGAGGAGGCCGCTCGCACCAAGGCCTCGTCACCACCTGCATCTCCGCGGCGTCACGGCGGTGGACCGACCTCTTCTTCGGCGGGAGCAGCGCCGACCCGTCGAGAGGAACATTTCCCTTCTCTTCAGCAGAAAACCTAAGGATCAGCGCCATTGAAGCCGCTGCTAGGAGTGGAGTGGAGGAAGAAGGAGTGAGTGGAATGAGAGAAGATGAGCGACGGGGGCTCCGCCCCCCTCCCCATTTATAGCAGGAGAAGTGATGAGGACATGACTACCTTGGATATGACCAAAAATATTGCATATATGCATATTTGTTAGGTGATTTCTAGTGCAAACTATTCAATAATCTATTTATGTTATCCAGAACAAAAATACTTCACACACTTTTGTGTTTTGTCTAATTGCAGGTGTATGGGACATTTGTACAATCCACATATGAAGATAAGGAAGAAAGAGATGTTTATTTGCTGTCCAAAAAGTTCTCTCACGTCACTTTTGGCCCAAAAGAAGATAGAGTCCAAGTCTCTCACGTTCTGGATTCAGATTCGGACTGCACAGACACACCTGACTCAAAACGCACACAAGTTTTTCATACGGACTCCAAATTGGGTGATTCTTTTTTTGTTGGAAACTAGATTTCGTGCACTTTCCAACCCAATTGGAATCACCTTCAAATTCGTCCGGAGCGTTGAGTTGTGGACGAAACAATCTGATGCTGCAGCAGAATCCGAGTCAAACTACAAGTCCAAAGGTGTTACATCACCTCCACTTGGGCCCATTGGCCTTGTACGACCTAGATTTAGTTTTAGGCTGCCTTGGGACGTCCTCCCACCTCCTTGGCCTCCACCCCTTGCTCCTATATAAGTAGATCCATCTAGTAACTTTTCCTTGGGATTTGTTTAGTTAAAAGTTAGCCAACGCAACTTCGTGTACTTCGTTTGTGTCCAACGACCAGACCAAGACCGCTTACGGATCCCCACCATTATCAATACCTCATATATATTTGCAATATTCAGATTGCTTTATCATATTCTTGCTCGTTCTTCAATTGCTTGCAGGAATAGACCTTCGTGGTCAGGCTGACCGTGCTTCCGGCATCGTCAGTAACCTCAGGAGATTGGTTTAGCGATTGCTAAGGCGCAACGTCGTGCACGTTTGTAGTCGGATCGTCAAAGTCGTCTCCACCAAATTGATAGTTATCATCTCATCGAAAGATCGGGACACCCCCGCCTTTATCAATATGGCATGATGCTGATTTTAAAGATGTAATGCAGAATTGTAAAGAAGAAAGAATGTGGAACAAGTTCGTCGTTAACGATGGATTTGTGTTTCGTGCTAACAAGCTATGCATTCCAGCTAGCTCCGTTCGTCTTTTGTTGTTGCAGGAGGCGCATGGAGGAGGATTAATGGGACACTTTGGCGTGAAGAAGACGGAGGACGTACTTGCTACACATTTCTTTTGGCCAAAGATGAGACGGGATGTTGAGCGTTTTATTGCTCGATGCACTACATGTCAAAAAGCTAAGTCACGACTCAATCCTCATGGTTTATATATGCCTTTGCCTGTACCTAGTGTTCCTTGGGAGGATATATCTATGGACTTTGTTTTAGGTTTACCTCGAACAAAGAAGGGGAGGGATAGCATATTTGTTGTCGTGGATAGATTCTCGAAAATGGCACACTTTATACCATGTCATAAAAGCGATGATGCTGTTAATGTTGCTGATTTGTTCTTTCGTGAAATTATTCAATTGCATGGTGTGCCAAATACTATTGTTTTAGATCGTGATACTAAATTTCTTAGCCACTTTTGGAGATGTTTATGGGCTAAGTTGGGGACTAAACTGCTTTTTAGTACTACTTGTCACCCCCAAACTTATGGACAAACTGAAGTAGTCAATAGAACGTTGTCTACTATGCTTAGGGCTGTTTTGAAGAATAATAAGAAAATGTGGGAGGAATGCTTGCCTCATATTGAATTTGCTTATAATCCTTCATTGCATTCTACTACTAAGATGTGCCCTTTTGAAGTTGTGTATGGTTTCCTACCTCGTGCACCTATTGATTTGTTGCCTCTTCCATCTTCGGAGAAGGTTAATTTTGATGCTAAACAACATGCTGAATTGATTTTAAAAAT
Organism: Triticum dicoccoides; assembly: GCF_002162155.2. Classification (NCBI taxonomy): domain Eukaryota; kingdom Viridiplantae; phylum Streptophyta; class Magnoliopsida; order Poales; family Poaceae; genus Triticum; species Triticum dicoccoides. The sequence goes on along the minus strand of NW_021296280.1, from coordinate 44,289 downwards.
GCATGAGTTAACTAAGGAAAACATTGAGCGTATGAATGCTAAATATAAACTTGCTGGAGATAAGGGTAGAAAACATGTTGTGTTTGCACCTGGAGATCTTGTTTGGTTACATTTGCGTAAGGATAGATTTCCTGATTTGCGCAAATCAAAGCTAATGCCACGTGCTGATGGTCCCTTTAAGGTGTTAGAGAAAATAAATGATAATGCATATAAACTTGAGCTGCCTGCAGATTTTGGGGTTAGTCCCACTTTTAACATTGCAGATTTGAAGCCTTATTTGGGTGAGGAAGATGAACTTCCGTCGAGGACGACTTCATTTCAAGAAGGGGAGGATGATGAGGACATCAATACAATTGTTACACCCACAGCCCCTACTGCTATACATACTGGACCAATTACTAGAACTCGTGCACGCCAACTAAATTACCAGGTACTTTCGTTTCTTGGTAATGATTCTAATGTTCATGAGAATATGATGCTGCCTAAATTGGATACATTTGTTTTGCTTACAAATGAAGGGCCTAGCTTGGAGAAGGATGAACATTGGAGCAAGAACAAGCATGGAGATGATGGCATGCGCAAGGGGAACAAGAATGGAGTTACAAGTGATGATTTCAGGACTTTGAAGCCACCATAATGGGTGCATGAAGCCTTGGACGAAATATACAAGATGCCACTTCATAAATTTCGTCCCGAGGCTATTTTAGGTGCTGCGTCACCTTATTATTGGGCCAGGCCCATGTAATTTCGAAATACATAAGTATAGGCTATTTTTAGAGTCCGTATGTGTGGGGAAACAAGAGATAGGGTTGATGATGAGGACATGACTACCTTGGATATGACCAAAAATATTGCATATATGCATATTTGTCAGGTGATTTCTAGTGCAAACTATTCAATAATCTATTTATGTTATCCAGAACAAAAATACTTCACACACTTTTGTGTTTTGTCTAATTGCAGGTGTATGGGACATTTGTACAATCCACATATGAAGATAAGGAAGAAAGAGATGTTTATTTGCTGTCCAAAAAGTTCTCTCACGTCACTTTTGGCCCAAAAGAAGATAGAGTCCAAGTCTCTCACGTTCTGGATTCAGATTCGGACTGCACAGACACACCTGACTCAAAACGCACACAAGTTTTTCATACGGACTCCAAATTGGGTGATTCTTTTTTTGTTGGAAACTAGATTTCGTGCACTTTCCAACCCAATTGGAATCACCTTCAAATTCGTCCGGAGCGTTGAGTTGTGGACGAAACAATCTGATGCTGCAGCAGAATCCGAGTCAAACTACAAGTCCAAAGATGTTACATCACCTCCACTTGGGCCCATTGGCCTTGTACGACCTAGATTTAGTTTTTAGGCTGCCTTGGGACGTCCTCCCACCTCCTTGGCCTCCACCCCTTGCTCCTATATAAGTAGATCCATCTAGTAGCTTTTCCTTGGGATTTGTTTAGTTAAAAGTTAGCCATTGCAACTTCGTGTGCTTCGTTTGTGTCCAACGACCAGACCAAGACCACTTTTTGGATCCCCACCATTATCAATACTTCATACATATTCGCGATACTCAGATTGCTTTTATCATATTCTTGCTTGTTCTTCGATTGCTTGCAGGAATAGACCTTCGTGGTCAGGTTGATCGTGCTCCGGCGTGGTCAATAACCTCTCGGAGTTGGTTTAGCGATTGCTAAGGCACAACGTCGTTGCACGTTTGTAGTCGGATCGTCAAAGTCGTCTCCACCAAATCGATAGTTATCATCTCATCGAAAGATCGGGACACCCCGCCTCTATCAAGTGGTATCAGTTTTCAGGTTGCTCGGTGAGAATTTCCAGTTTTCCTAGATTAGATTTATTTTCTTACCTATTGTCCAAGAAAAAGCCACAAAAAAAAAGTTAGATCTGTTCATCCTTTATCCAAGCCAGTCTGAGCCTTTGCAATTTTTTATTCATTGCTTGCATAGTTGAATTATCGGTTGCATCGTCGTGTAAGTTGCTGGTCTTAGCGTCTAGTTCCTTTAGAGTTTCGAGTTCTGTTCACATTAGTCACGCCGCCGCTGCATCATTATCCCTTCCGCTGTCCACCATCCCATCTATTAATTTCCACCACGTGCTACGCACTGTTCATTGTCATAATCATAGTTGAGGTCATTCACATCTTCGCCTGATCCAATCTGCATCTTATCTAGTTTGTCTTGAAAAAAAAGATAGAGAAAAAAAAAGAGAAAAAAGGAAAAAAAAAAGAAAAAGAGAGAGAAGAAAAAGAAAAAAAAAGCGTGAGAAAAAAAAGAGAGAAGAAAAAAAATTGGATCTATCTAGAATCAATCTCGTACCTGAATTCGGATTGGAATTTGTTTTGCGCACTGTTCAGTAAAACAGGTGTATCTTCCTCATACGAAGTCCGTTTTGGCTCCGTGAGTACTCAAATTGAAGCTAGCGACGAGCCGCATCTAAATAGTTGCAGAAGCTACTTCAATATTTGACACCTCAAAATCGGAATTGGGTGATTCTTTTTGCATTGGAAAGCTTGAGTTAATAGCATTCTTTGAAAGAATTTATCAGAAAATGGTCTCAAACTTTTCAGGAGGAAAGTTGGAGAGAGAGTTGTTGTATATCCTGCTTGGCAGTTGTTTTTCATCATTATCTTCACTGCCATTGTGATATTCACTTATATCTTGCTGTCAAGAGCTACTTAGTATCCTTCATTGATGCTAGTTGTGCTACGCCGTGACCTCATTAGTGTTCTAGGCTCGCGTCTCTAGTCCGGTCTAGCCTAGGACCAGCACAGTACCGTCGTTGAGCGTTTATTCAATATTGCATCTTTGAATTGATTATTGCTAATCTTTTGCTACCATATATAGCCAACCCAGCTCCACATATTTCTACACCGTGTATACGTACGCTCCCCTGGCAATCGCTTTACTCAATATTCGGAGTTAGTTGACACCGCTGGTTGCCGATCACCGCCTGCTGCATGGTAAGAACTTGTAAGACATTGATATTTGCTTTACTGTGAGCGTTTTACCACCACATCCTAGTAGTTATAGGAACATTATTTTTGGATTTTGTTTCTTGTTCTACTAATCATGACAGGATCCAGAGTCAATTCATGGGCTTTGTCGATCGCGGGAGACATGCCACCACCTTTGCAAATACCACAACCGTCACGAGAGGTGCACAAACATCCAAATGCACATGATCAGGTTAATGTATCTATACCACCATTTAATGGCCGTTTTAAACCTGCTTTATATATTGAATGGGAGTTCGACATAAAAAATATATTTGCTTCCCATAATTTCGATGAACATAAAAAGGTTAAGGTTGCGGTTGGTTCTTTCACTGGTTATGCTTTGGTTTGGTGGAGTGAATATTGTCGGTTACACCCTGATTATATACCTACTACTTGGGATGATTTGAAACTTGCCATGCGACATACTTTCGTCCCTGCTTATTATACTCGTGACATGCTTAAGAAGTTGCAACACTTAAAACAAGGTAGTGAAACTGTAACAAAATATTATGATGATTTACAAACTACCTTGTTGCATTCCTCTTTAGAAGAAAGTGAAGATGATTTTATGGATAGATTTTGGGGAGGATTAAACCGTGATATTCAAGAGATACTAATTCATGAAGAGTGTTATCCTATGGACCATTTGTTTCATCTTGCTTGCAAAGCTGAACAGGAAATAAAACGACATGTTGGCCACGAGGAGAACAAGCGCACGGTGCACATTCCAAGAGTTGATATGATTGTTCCTTCAACTACTAGGCATACTATGACAACCACATCCGTTGTTGTCAGGACTACATCACCTCCACCATGTAACACATCGCCCCCGAGAGTGGCTACATCATCTGAGTTGATCATAAGAGGTAATGACAAAGGTACTGATCTTCCATTTCTACATGAGAATGATGAATGTCTTGTCAATTTGAATGCACCATCTGATGAGCTACCCACTACTTTGATCACACCACCTATTTTAGAGGACTACGTTGATAATTTGACTTTGCCATGTGATCAAACAACTGAAATACCAACAATTTTGAGTGCACCCATTGAATTAACTATTGATGCAAAAGAACCAATGTTTAATCATTTTGATATGACCTCTAATCTTGGTGATGATTCTGTGTTGAATGACTTATTGCATGTTTGCTTATTTAAGCATGTTGTAGCATGTAAATTTGATGCAAGTAAGGTTTATTCACCAATGTTGGGATGGTTTAATGATGAACATTGTCAATCTTTTGAAATGAATAAGAGCTTCACTTATATGTGCAAACTGAGTTGCAATATTTTCATGCCTTCTACTTCTTGTGCTAATTTTTTGGCTTTAGATTTTATGAACTATGCAAGTTACTCATATATTCATGTGTCATATATGCAAAAATCAAGGGAAGTAAAAATGGATGACATATACATATACAACATGTACACCTTGTCTCTTTTGTTAGCCACATTTCAGATTAAGCAACGCCGAGGACGGCTTTATTTTCAAGAAGGGGAGGATGATGAGGACATGACTACCTTGGATATGACCAAAAATATTGCATATATGCATATTTGTCAGGTGATTTCTAGTGCAAACTATTCAATAATCTATTTATGTTATCCAGAACAAAAATACTTCACACACTTTTGTGTTTTGTCTAATTGCAGGTGTATGGGACATTTGTACAATCCACATATGAAGATAAGGAATAAAGAGATGTTTATTTGCTGTCCAAAAAGTTCTCTCACGTCACTTTTGGCCCAAGAGAAGATAGAGTCCAAGTCTCTCACGTTCTGGATTCAGATTCGGACTGCACAGACATACCTGACTCAAAACGCACACAAGTTTTTCATACGGACTCCGAATTGGGTGATTCTTTTTTTGTTGGAAACTAGATTTCCTGCACTTTCCAACCCAATTGGAATCACCTTCAAATTCGTCCGGAGCGTTGAGTTGTGGACGAAACAATCTGATGCTGCAGCAGAATCCGAGTCAAACTACAAGTCCAAAGGTGTTACATCACCTCCACTTGGGCCCATTGGCCTTGTACGACCTAGATTTAGTTTTAGGCTGCCTTGGGACGTCCTCCCACCTCCTTGGCCGCCACTCCTTGCTCCTATATAAGTAGATCCATCTAGTAGCTTTTCCTGGGGATTTGTTTAGTTAAAAGTTAGCCATTGCAACTTCGTGTACTTCGTTTGTGTCCAACGACCAGACCAAGACCGCTTACGGATCCCCAACTTTATCAATACTTCATATATACTCGCAATATTCAGATTGCTTTTATCATATTCTTGCTTGTTCTTCGATTGCTTGCAGGAATAGACCTTCGTGGTCAGGTTGACTGTGCTCCGGCGTGGTCAATAACCTCTCGGAGTTGGTTTAGCGATTGATAAGGCGCAACGTCGTGCACGTTTGTAGTCGGATCGTCAAAGTCGTCTCCACCAAATCGATAGTTATCATCTCATCGAAAGATCGAGACACCCCGCCTCTATCAATCAAGAAGTGATCCAAGACTACTTACGTCTAAGCATAACTCCAACACCGTGTTCACTTCCCGGACAACGCCGAAAAGAGACCATCACGGCTACACACGCGGTTGATGTATTTTAATTAAGGTCAAGTGTCAAGTTCTCTACAACCGGACATTAACAAATTCCCATCTGCCCATAACCGTGGGCACGGCTTTCGAAAGTTCAAAACCCTGCAAGGGTGTCCCAACTTAGCCCATCACAAGCTCTCAGGGTCAACGAAGGATATTCCTTCTAGCGGGAAGACCCGATCAGACTCGGAATCCCGGTTACAAGACATTTTGACAAGGTAAAACAAGACCAGCAAAGCCACCCAGATGTGCTGACAAATCCCGATAGGAGCTGCACATATCTCGTTCTCAGGGCACACCAGATGAGCAAGACGTCGGGTAGGCCAGCCCAGAGTTGCCCCTGGTAGCCCCGGACATCGCTTAGTTGGACCAACACTTAGAGAAGTACTGGCCCGGGGGGGGGGGGTTAAAATAAAGATGACCCTTGGGTTGGCCGACCCAAGGGAAAAAAGGCTAGGTGGCAAATGGTAAAACCAAGGTTGGGCCTTGCTAGAGGAGTTTTATTCAAGGCGAACTGTCAAGGGGTTCCCATTATAACCCAACCGCGTAAGGAACGCAAAATCAAGGAACATAACACCGGTATGACGAAAACTAGGGCGGCAAGAGTGGAACAAAACACCAGGCATAAGGCCGAGCCTTCCACCCTTTACCAAGTATATAGATGCATTAATTAAATAAGAGATATTGTTATATCCCAACAATTACCATGTTCCAACATGGAACAAACTTCATCTTCATCTTCACCTGCAACTAGCAACGCTATAAGAGGGGCTGAGCAAAGCGGTAACATAGCCAAACAACGGTTTGGTAGGACAAGGTGGGTTAGAGGCTTGACATGGCAATATGGGAGGCGTGATATAGCAAGTGGTAGGTATCGCAGCATAGGCATAGCAATAGAGCGAGAAACTAGCAAGCAAAGATGGAAGTGATTTCGAGGGTATGGTCATCTTGCCTGAGATCCCGCAAGGATGAAGAACGAGTCCATGAAGAAGACAAACGGACGTAGTCGAACGGATCCTCACAAACGCGGCGTTATCGGAACCAACCCGAAGAAGCACACCGGAAAGAAGCAAACAACATAGTAAACAACCACCACATAAACATGGCATGATGCATAAACAATTATGATGCATGTCCGGTTTAATGAAGCATGGCATGGCAAAGTGCAACAAGCAATACTACAAATTAAGTGGAGCTCAATATGCAACGAGCTGCATATTGACGAAACACCACAACAATTATTTAGTTCTCTCTCGTTTATGTACCCAACAATGTTAAATGTTGATTAACATGGCAAGAGGTGAAGCAAAAGAAAACTACCTATCTAGGTAACTTTAAATGGGGCCGAAACAACAAACAACAAGTCCAGAAAAATCCTCATGTGCATATTTTGGTTATGGTACTGTTCTGCCCTAAACATAATTTTAGAGTTGTTAAACATGTAAAGTGATGCCACCATGTTAAACTAGGCATTTTTCTACCCCATTTACATATAAAGTTTATTAAGTATGGAGCTACGGTTATTTAGTTATCAAATAAATCATTTTACCATGGCATTTGAGCAAAATACATGCAAACAGCAGTTTAAACATTTTAAACATAGATGAAAGTTGCAAATTATGAAACTAGACAAAATTCTAAGCATTTTTCATATATAAGGTTTTTACATGTGATGCATAGTTTGTGAGTTATTAAATGTATGAACATGAGGGGCTTTTCTGCAAAACCGCTCTCTCTAGAAAAGTAGGAAAAACGTTCTATGAATAAAAAAACAAGAAACGGGCCGAATGCTGCACACTGTGGAAGCCCTGCAGCAGATCTGCCCTGAAGCGGATGAGTGTGTTTGAGCAAAAAATAAAAGGAAGCAGTGCAGAAAATAGGGAGATCCTGGGATTAGAACCACAGACCCATTGGATCGATAGTGGCCGCGCTAGCCACTGGGCCAACTATGTATTCGTGTTGAAAAGGGAGATCGACAGGTAACAAAGCATATGTGCATCACGACCAGGGCCAAAATTGAAGCGTGCGCACGGGGACTCGCCGGCGACAGGAGCTAGCAGCAACCGTTGTTGTGGTTGCAGAGGATCGGCGGGGGTGCAGAAACATTCTAGGGTGCGTGTGGTAGAGTAACGACGCGAGGGTGTGGGTGTGCAAGGGGCCGAACAGAGGAGCTCGACGAGCTCAAGATTGCCTTGGTCATGGCGGCGGCCAGGCAAAGCAGGGCAATGGGCTCACGATCGAGCGCGAGAGTGTGCGTGCGCGTGCGGGAGGAGAGGGTGTACGACTGGTTGGCTGCATGTGTTGTGAGTGTGTGAGTGGTGACTAGAGCAGGGGCACGAGCACAAGCTCGAACTCGAGATCGTCCATGGTGAACGAACTCGGGGCGAAAGGATCGGCGACTACGAGGCGGAACACTACAGGGAAAGAAGTTGGGAGGTGTGGATCGTCACCATGGGGCTCTTGGCGTCGGAGATGTCGTCGGGGAAGCAAGGGAGACGATGTAGCGAGGCGTAGACCAATGTTGTCTGTGAAGAAGAGGTAGCAGAGGAAGAAGATGGCGACGCGGCGTAGTGGAGGCGACCTAGGGCGGGTAAGACGTCTGAATGGAAGTAGTCAACGTCGAGGAAGAAGTTGGACATGCCAGAGATGACCGTTGTGGCCTCCGTCCACGCAGGCAATGGCGAAGCTCTCGGTGGTGCTCTCTGTTCAACGTCCCTTGAGGAAGAAGGAGAAACAGGGGAAGGGAAAAGGGTGGCGGCGGCGAGAGGGAAACCCTAGGGGATGGGTGCGGACGTGGAAGGGGGTTAAATAGGGGCTTGTGCACGACCAGGTCGCCACCGTGGCCATGTGTGATGCCCTAGTGCAAAGTTACTGTGAGGGAGTGGGGGAGCGTGAGGTGGAAGAAAAGGACGGCAACGGGAGGCTGGCGGGTGGGGTTGCGAGGGTGCAACGCTGGAAATTACCGGGGAGGCGCTAAGGTGGGCTGCGGGTTTGCTGCGAGCAACTGGGCCAAGTGTGATGCGGCTGGGAGAGCCCTTTCCCTTTATTTCTCCTTTTGAAAATTTAAATATCCAGGTTTAGAAAAGGAAAACGCCAGGGTGTTTGGTAGGGAAGTAGGATGATATAAAAATATATATGAGATCCTGGGCTTAAGACCTATTTGAATAAAATGGTTTGGGCATTTTTAGAGATATAAAAGTAATTCAAGTTTGAATTAAATTCAAACTTGAGCCATTTTTAACCCAACCAAAACATTTTCAAATAAGCTGAAAATTGACAGAGAGGATGTAGGCATGGTGAAATAGCATTAGGAAAAGAGTGAACATTAATGGGGGCAGGGAAGAACTCACTTGCATAAAGAAGTAAAAGAATAGGAAGAAGATGATGATGGTGCATGGCCAGGTTTGAGAGAGATAGCAAAGGGGTTTAAGAACAGCACCATACATAGAGCAAGTAAAACAACAAGGTGAATCTCACAATGCACATGATGAGCATGATGAAATGCAAAATGACAAGGGCACAAATGCAATATGACAATGATGGGCATGACAATGCAATATAACCGAATGATGAACATGATACAAGAAGCAAAATATGACAATGGCACTCATCAATCATGGCAACAAATAGTTGAAACACGCAACGGCAACGAGATAAATGGAAGGCATCTGGAGTGTTGGTCTCGGGGCGTTACAACTCTCCTCCACTAACAAGAGATCTCGACCGGAGATCTAAGGATGGCACCGAGGAGAAACGGAAGAGGAAGGGGTAAAACAAGTTGCTACTTTGACAAACGAGTGAAACCACGAACCTTGAGAGGTTGAACAAATTGAAAGAAAGAATACAATGAAGATGAACGAGATTGCAAACACTCCGTTAGATAAGAGAAACATGGGACACGACGAGAACCAAGAAGTTGAGTGACAGATAGATATTGAAACCACTCCGATTAGAACAAGATACCGAGGGAATACGATTTATATAATTTGGGCAGCATTCCGACTGTAAATGGAAGTAATTGAACATGAACTTGACAAGATAATAGTATACTTGATGAAAATAACAAACACACTGCCTCCGGAACTATTTAAAGAATGGCCCCAATGGGTAAGAAAGATTTCAGACAGCACTCCGGTTGAGAAGGGAGGTAAAACTTGACAAAATGGGAAGAACTTGAATGACGGACACGGCACTCCGGTTAAAAGGATAAGCCAAGGAAAAAAACATGATCTTTGACAAAATGGGATGATGGGTCAAAGAGTGCAACATTTCTGGAACGAACGAATAGAAGCTAGATCGTCGGAAAGAAAAGAATTGAGAAGAAAATGACAACTGCTGCCACAAATGAGCTTGGAAAACACCCTTCCAAGAAGGTTATAACGGAGTTGTTGGAAAACCACCAACGAAACGAAAAAGCTTGTAGTGGGCTTATGGAAAACATCCCAAAATTATGAGGTGAAATTCTGCCACTAACGAAAACAATAGATTGAATTGACATCAACAAGGAGACGAGAAAACTTATTTCACCGGGAGGATAAATGAAGAACTTGGGTCATTTATGAGCACCATAAATACCACAATCCTTAGGGAAAGCTTTAGGTGAAAAATGACACAAGATAACTCCAACGAATAGGTTAATGGATTGCAAAGGATCTCCCGAACGAAAAGAAAATGAAGGGTTTACATATCTCATCCGTGACAACTTGCGACTCATGAAACACGAAGGGAAATTGTCATTAATGACATAACACCACCTCAAAAGATAAGGTAGATAGAATTGCACTACAGAATACAAGATGAAGAATTCTTGAACTGCTCTAAACAAAACACGTGTCAAGCACCATGTTTATTTGAGAGTATGGTTGGCGGATCTTAACTTCGAGAGAAATCTTGAAGAACAATTGAAGAATGGAAAGAATCCTTGACGAACCACCATGTAGAGCCTCCATGAAGAACTCCGGTAAACAAAAGGATGATATAAAGAAAGAGAAGTTGAAAAAACAAAGTGAAGCCTTGTGATGATTTAGATGGATCTTCGCGATGATATAATTGAGAGAGCTTGGAACTCCGGGAAAATAAAATATGAAAACCATTCAAATCAAGAAGTTGATGAGCCTCCGGAATAAGGAATTAATCGCTTGGATGAAACAAGAATAAGAATTACATTATGCTTGTCGTTCACCAATTTAATTGATGACGAGCAAACGGATTTGGCATAGTACTTATTCTCGTAGCAAGGATGAAGATAGATATAGCGCAACTTGGGAAGGTCTTCAACGAACCACTGGTAGGATTAGGAAGAACAAAAGAATTGATAAGGTAACGCAGAAAGAGAAATCTTGAACGAACCACCGTAAGAATTGAAACAACGAATAAATTGATATGATAAATGAAGGAAGAAGAATCTTGGAAGAGACCACCGTAAGAATTAAGAAACGATCAAGGAAAAGATAGCGAAATACCGGGAAGAATTGGCAAATGAACGAAGAAGCTTGATTAGACAAATATTTGAATGATGCACCGGTAAGATTTGGATAACGAGAGCTGAAAGCTGGAATGGATAATTCTAAGATGATGGGCTCCAGAGAAACAAACTAAAAATACTCTGAGTTACTCGGGATGGGTAAAAAGAATTCTCACAATCGAAAACAATTATGAGAGGATGGCAACAAGCTAGAATCATGAATCTTTGAGAGAATGGATAAGATTTAGAGGAAAACCCTTCTTCGGACTTCAAAATCTGAGAATGACGATGAGCACCACAACCATGACTAGTTGAGATACTCCGGGATGACGAATTGAAAGGTTGAACCAATGATGAAAATAATTTGAAAGATCTTGGAGAAAGACATATGACTGATGATAATTCATTCTTATGTCAAACTTTTAGAAAAGAATTTGAGAAGCTTCGGGAAAATTAGAAGAGTCGGGTAAGATCCTAGGAAAATACCTGTGGGTTAGGGCCCACTCAAGAGAAACACCTTTGGAATGATTTTGAAGAGAGATCGCACCGGTTGAATTAAATGGATTGGATGAGATGACAACCTCAAAATAACTTGAATGGATCGAGAATGTAACCGTGAGTCTTGTGAAATATCTTCAGCACTCTGGAACAATTGAATAACGAGAAGTGGATGATTAAGAAGTGCATCGGCATGAGAAAACATTTGAAACAAGGAAAAGATATGATCGACAAAGCTTGAATTGAATCCACCAGAGAAGAAAGAGAACGAAGAATGATGAACTTGTAGAGCATCTTCACGAGAACCACCGGGTAAGAACATTGACGGAAAAGACTGGAGAGACTTCACATCAATAAGATGGATACTTGATTAAGAAATCTGAGTCCTTGAAGAAACAAGGGTGGGAGGGCGGGAAAAAAACGCAACTTGGAGATGGATGAAACAAACACCGTTGAAAAGAACTGATAATTGATCTTGCGGATGTTGAAAAGATCGGATCCACTTGAAGAGAAACACGCCGGTTGAAAAGGATTGACATGACAATCTCGATGATCAAGAAGGATTGGTATTCACATAGAATTATGAGAACACTGCTTAGACAAGGTATGGAATCAACATTTGACTTCGAAGCAACTCGAATACCAAAACTCAAAACAAACAAAGGATTGGCTCGCAGAATAAGCCGGAAATAACTGTGTGATCCTAAAAAAATTTAGTGAAAATTTGAGAAGAGAAGAGTCAAAACTCTACATCAGGATGCCTCACCAGAGCGACGAAGGGACTGAGGAGTAAAAAGAATCCTACTATCCGATATATATAATCCTAAAAGACTCAAAACCTTTTCTAGACTCAACAGCGCCAGCGATCAAGCAGGGGGGCTCCTAAGGTCGGGGAAGGCTCTGATTACCAACTTGCAACGCCCTCGATGCGACTATATCTCCCACGTGTCGAAGCATGACTTAGAGGCATAACCGCATTGAAAGCAATGTCGCAAGTGAGGTAATCTTCACACAACCCATGTAATACATAAGGGAAAAGGGATACATAGTTGGCTTACAATCGCCACGTCACACAATACATGAATAGCATTACAACATCCAAATACAATCAAGGTCTGACTACGGAACCAAAATAAAAGAAGACTACCCCAAATGCTACACAGATCCCGATCGACCCCAACTAGGCTCCACTACTAATCAACTGGAAACGAAACAAGACTACGAACACGATCTTCAACAAGCTCCTCCTTGAGCTCGGTTGCGTCACCTTCACGGTAAACGTCGGCACCTGAAACTGGTTTTGGAAGTATCTGTGAGCCAACGGGACTCGGCAATCTCACACGCTTGCTATCAAGACTATTTAAGCTTATGGGTAGGAAAAGGTATGAGGTGGAGCTGCAGCAAGCGACTAGCATATATGGTGGCTAACTTACGCAAAAGAGAGCGAGAAGAGAAGGCAAAGCACGTTCGAGAAAGTATGATCAAGAAGTGATCCAACACTACTTACGTTTAAGCATAACTCCAACACCATGTTCACTTCCTGGACACCGCCGAAAAGAGACCATCACGGCTACACACACGGTTGATGTATTTTAATTAAGGTCAAGTGTCAAGTTCTCTACAACCGGACATTAACAAATTCCCATCTGCCCATAACCGCGGGCACGGCTTTCGAAAGTTCAAAACCCTGCAGGGGTGTCCCAACCTAGCCCATCACAAGCTCTCACGGTCAACGAAGGATATTCCTTCTAGCGGGAAGACCCGATCAGACTCGGAATCCCGGTTACAAGACATTTTGACAAGGTAAAACAAGACCAGCAAAGCCACCCAGATGTGCCGACAAATCCCGATAGGAGCTGCACATATCTCATTCTCAGGGCACACCAGATGAGCAAGACGTCGGGTAGGCCTGCCTAGAGTTGCCCCTGGTAGCCCCAGACATCGCTCAGTTGGACCAACACTTAGAGAAGCACTGGCCCGGGGGGTTAAAATAAAGATGACCCTTGGGTTGGCCGACCCAAGGGAAAAAAGGCTAGGTGGTAAATGGTAAAACCAAGGTTGGGCCTTGCTGGAGGTGTTTTATTCAAGGCGAACTGTCAAGGGGTTCCCATTATAATCCAACCGCATAAGGAACGCAAAATCAAGGAACATAACACCGGTATGATGGAAACTAGGGCGGCAAGAGTGGAACAAAACACCAGGCATAAGGTCGAGCCTTCCACCCTTTACCAAGTATATAGATGCATTAATTAAATAAGAGATATTGCTATATCCCGACAATTACCATGTTCCAACATGGAACAAACTTCATCTTCATCTTCACCTGCAACTAGCAACGCTATAAGAGGGCTGAGCAAAGCGGTAACATAGCGAAACAACGGTTTGCTAGGACAAGGTGGGTTCGAGGCTTGACATGGCAATATGGGAGGCATGATATAGCAAGTGGTAGGTATCACAGCATAGGCATAGCAATAGAGCGAGCAACTAGCAAGCAAACATAGAAGTGATTTCGAGGGTATGGTCATTTGCCTGAGATCCCGCAAGGAAGAAGAACGAGTCCATGAAGAAGAAAAACGGACGTAGTCGAACGGATCCTCACAAACGCGACATTATCGGAACCAACCCGAAGAAGCACACCGGAAAGAAGCAAACAACATAGTAGACAACCACCACATAAACATGGCATGATGCACAAACAATTATGATGCATGTCCGGTTTAATGAAGCATGGCATGGCAAAGTGCAACAAGCAATACTACAAATTAAGTGGAGCTCAATATGCAATGAGTTGCATATTGACGAAACACCACAACAATTATTTAGTTCTCTCTCGTTTATGTACCCAACATGTTAAATGTTGATTAACATGGCAAGACGTGAAGCAAAAGAAAACTACCTATCTAGGTAACTTTAAATGGGGCCGGAACAACAAACAACAAGTCCGGAAAAATCCTCATGTGCATATTTTGGTTATGGTACTGTTCTGCCCTAAACATAATTTTAGAGTTGTTAAACATGTAAAGTGATGCCACCATGTTAAACTAGGCATTTTTCTACCCCATTTACATATAAAGTTTATTAAGTTTAGAGCTACGGTTATTTAGTTATGAAATAAATCATTTTACCATGGCATTTGAGCAAAATACATGCAAATAGGAGTTTAAACATTTTAAACATAGATGAAAGTTGCAAATTATGAAACTAGACAAAATTCTAAGCATTTTTCATATATAAGATTTTCACATGTGATGCATAGTTTGTGAGTTATTAAATGTATGAACATGAGGGGCTTTTCTACAAAATTGCTCTCTCTGGAAAAATAGGAAAAACGTTCTATGAATAAAAAAACATGAAACGGGCCGAATGTTGCGCATTGTGGAAGCCCAGCAGCAGATCTGGCCTGAAGCAGATGAGTGTGTGTGAGCAAAAAATAAAAGGAAGCAGTGCAAAAAATAGGGAGATCCTGGGATTCGAACCACAGACCCATCGGATCGATAGTGGCTGCGCTAGCCACTGGGCCAGCTATGTATTCGTCTTGAAAAGGGAGATCGACAGGTAACAGAGCATAGAGCATATGTGCATCGCGACCAGGGCCAAAACTGAAGCGTGCGCACGGGGACTCGCCGGCGACGGGAGCTAGCAGCAACCGTTGCTGTGGTTGCAGAGGACCGGCGGGGGTGCGGAAACATTCCAGGGTGCGTGTGGTAGAGTAACGACGCGAGGGTATGGGTGTGCAAGCGTCCGAATAGAGGAGCTCGACGAGCTCAAGATTGCCTTGGTCATGGCGGCGGCCAGGTGAAGCAGGACAATGGGCTCGCGATCGAGCGCGAGAGTGCGCGTGCGCGTGCGCGAGGAGAGGGTGTACGACCGGTTGGCTGCAGGTGTTGTGAGTGTGTGAGCGATGACTAGAGCAGGGGCACGAGCACAAGCTCGAACTCGAGATCATCCATGGCGAACGAACTCGGGGCGAAAGGATCGGCGACTACGAGGCGGAACACTACAGGGAAAGAAGTTGGGAGGTGTGGATCGTCACCATGGGGCTCTTGGCGTCGGAGATGTCGTCGGGGAAGCAAGGGAGACGATGTAGCGAGGCGTAGACCAACGTTGTCTGTGAAGAAGAGGTAGCAGAGGAAGAAGATGGCGACGCGGCGTAGTGGAGGCGACCTAGGGCGGGGAAGACGTCTGAATGGAAGTAGTCAACGTCGAGGAAGAAGTTGGACATGCCGGAGATGACCGTTGTGGCCTCCGTCCACGCAGGCAATGGCGAAGCTCTCGGTGGTGCTCTCTGTTCAACGTCCCTTGAGGAAGAAGGAGAAACAGGGGAAGGGAAAAGGGTGGCGGCGGCGAGAGGGAAACCCAGGGGATGGGTGCGGACATGGAAGGGGGTTAAATAGGGGCTTGTGCACGACCAGGTCGCCACCGTGGCCATGTGTGATGCCCTAGTGCAAAGTTACTGTGAGGGAGAGGGGGAGCGTGAGGTGGAAGAAAAGGACGGCAACGGGAGGCTGGCGGGTGGGGTTGCGAGGGTGCAACGCTGGAAATTACCGGGGAGGTGCTAAGGTGGGCTGCGGGTTTGCTGGGAGCAACTGGGCCAAGTGTGATGCGGCTGGGAGAGCCCTTTCCCTTTATTTCTCCTTCTGAAAATTTAAATATCCAGGTTTAGAAAAGGAAAAGGCCAGGGTGTTTGGCAGGGAAGTAGGATGATATAAAAATATATATGAGATCCTGGGCTTAAGACCTATTTGAATAAAATGGTTTGGGCATTTTTAGAGATATAAAAATAATTCAAGTTTGAATTAAATTCAAACTTGAGCCATTTTTTAACCCAACCAAAACATTTTCAAATAAGCTGAAAATTGACAGAGAGGATGTAGGCATGGTGAAATAGCATTAGGAAAAGAGTGAACATTAATGGGGGCAGGGAAGAACTCACTTGCATAAAGAAGTAAAAGAATAGGAAGAAGATGATGATGGTGCATGGCTAGGTTTGAGAGAGATAGCAAAGGGATTTAAGAACAGCACCATACATAGAGCAAGTAAAATAACAAGGTGAATCTCACAATGCACATGATGAGCATGATGAAATGCAAAATGACAAGGGCACAAATGCAATATGACAATGATGGGCATGACAATGCAATATAACCGAATGATGAACATGATACAAGAAGCAAAATCTGACAATGGCACTCATCAATCATGGCAACAAATAGTTGAAACACGCAACGGCAACGAGATAAATGGAAGGCATCTGGAGTGTCGGTCTCGGGGCGTTACACCCTGACTCTGTCCGACGAGAAGCTGGATGCGGCCTTGTGCCTCTTGGTCGGGGAGGACCAGGGGTTCCCGCCGGACTCGCATCTCCCGCAGTACCGCCGCGCAGACGGGGCAGAGATCGCTGCCTCCATGCCCGTCTTCAATGGGCACGGGCCCATGCCCGCCGAGGCCCCAATGGAGCTGTCCTCCAGTAACTCCGACGAGGAGGAGAAGCCGGACTTTGAGGCGACCTGGGAGGGGGCAGGGGAGACTTCCCCTTGGCGCATGGCAGATCTCCTCCGTGCTTTCCCTGATGATGACGATGCCGATGACCATCCGGTGAGGGAGGCCCTACCCCTTGGTGGGGTGATGTAGGGTAGAACCCTAGTGGCCCGATCTTTCACGAAAGGAGCAGAATCCCGCGAAGAACACGAGGAACACAAAGGGGAAAATGAGAGAAACACAAGGGGAAATGAAGAGTAACACTCAAACCAACATGAATAAGTCACACATGTGCTAGATCCTCGGGTACATAAAGTAAGATACACGATCCACGATCCACGATCAACTAGGGATGATACACGGTAACCAGTCTTCTCCGCGAGGAGGTGTTGGTGTTCTTCCCTAAATAGGGGTCTTGAATCCACATGGGGGATCTTCTCCGGTGGAGGCTCGAATCTCCGTGGAGAAGGTATCCAAGTGGATGAGCAAAGCTCTCACACAAATATGAGCTAATCCTTTGCTAACCCTAGTACAGAGCTAAGGGACAAGTATATATAGTCCAAGGGGTAAGTTGGGGGGATACATGGGGTGAAACCCCTGTCGCTACGCGTAGGCAGGGCGGTTGTACCGGTCATGGGGAGGTTGTACCGCTGGGAGCTTAGGTACTGGTTCCTGGAGGCATTTCCGGATGTGCTCAGCGGTTGTGCCGGTGCCTGGGGCGGTTGTACCGGTGAGGTGGCTGTTGCAGGGGTAAACCGGTGTTGTACCGGCCTTGCACCGCTTGATGTCAGAAGCTTGACCGGTAGTTGACCGGTGGTAGAGCGGTTGTACCGCCCAGGCGGTAGTTGGGGGGTGCATGGGCGGTTTTTCGGGGACTTCTGAGCTGGGATGATGTTCTTCATGCTCTTGATGTCCTTCTTGCATCGTGACTTCTCCTTGGTTGCTTACATGGTACCTAAGCACACAAAGCATCTCCGTTTGAGGTAGTAGCCATGTCTCAAGTGGGTAAAAGGGAAGTTCAACAAGGAGAGAGTTAACCTCGTTCTCAATGGCTCTCGCACGAGCTCTTGTCATTGGTCCAAGTGGTGTCGTGGGAGATGTAGGTAGGTCCATGGGGATGACCTTGGGATGCTCCGCATCATCTCCCCTCCCTGGGGGAAGATCCGTCCTCGGATCGAATTCTTCATCACCATGGAACGGCAAGAGGTCCTTGACATTGAAGATATCACTCACGTTGTACTTGTCACGGGGGAGGTCGATCTTGTAAGCATTGTCGTTGTAGCGTGCGAGCACCTTGAAGGGTCCATCCGCTCGTGGTCGAAGTTTGGACTTGCGTTCTTGGGGAAAGCGGTCCTTGCGAAGGTGTAGCCACACGAGATAACCAATATTGAAGACCGTAGGGTGCTTGTTGATGTTGAGCTTGGTCGCAAGGCGTTGTACATGGCGCTCGATGGTGTTTCTTGTATCTTCTTGCACCTTCTTGAGATGTGTCGCTCGTGCACTTGCGTCTAAATTGATGCGCTCTTGGAGTGGTAGAGGAAGAATGTCCAATGGTGGGTTGAATCCATAGACGACCTCAAAGGGTGACTTGCCGGTTGTGGAGTGTATTGCCTGGTTGTAGGCGAACTCGGCGATAGGTAGGCACTCCTCCCACTCCTTGATGTTCTTCTTGATGAGTACTCGAAGTAGAGCGGGGAGTGTGCGGTTTGTCACCTCCGTTTGGCCGTCGGTTTCAGGATGGTAAGCCGTGGAGAAGAGTAGCTTGATTCCGAGCTTGGCGCATAGGGTCTTCCAAAAGTAGCTAAGGAACTTGACGTCGCGGTCCGAGATGATAGTCTTTGGAACACCATGTAGACGCAATATTTCCCTACAAAAGAGATTAGCAACATGTGAAGCATCGTCTATCTTGTTGCAAGGAATAAAATGTGCCATTTTTGAGAAACGGTCCACAACGACAAATATTGAACCTTTCCCATTTCGAGTCCTAGGCAAACCAAGTACAAAGTCCATGCTAATGTCTTCCCATGGTTGGTATGGAATTGGTAGAGGCATATAGAGGCCATGAGATTGAGCTTTGGACTTAGCTTTGTGACATGTAGAGCATCGGTTGGTGAAACGATTGACGTCCCGAAACATCTTGGGCCAAAAGTAGTTCTCGGAGAGCGTGGCAAACGTCTTGTCGCGTCCGAAATGTCCCATTAAGCCTCCTCCATGAGATTCCTGCAAAAGCAACAAACGAAGAGAAGACTCGGGGATGCAAAGTTTGTTAGCTCTCATAAGATATCCATCTTTGATGTAGTAGCATTCCCAAGAGGTGTGCGACAAACACTTGGCATAAGGAGTAGCAAAAGTTGCATCATGCTCATACAAGTCTTTGATATGCTCGAAGCCAATGACATCTAACTCAATTTGTGTAACAAGCATGCATATGCGAGAAAGAGCATCCGCTACGATGTTTTGTTTACCCTTGATGTACTTGATGACATAAGGAAAAGACTCAATAAATTCACTCCATTTAGCATGACGCTTGTTCAACTTGGTTTGACCCTTAAGATACTTGAGAGTCTCATGATCGGTATGAATGATAAACTCATGGGGACGAAGGTAATGTTCCCATTCATGCAAAACATGGACTAAAGCATATAGCTCTTTGTCATAGATGGGGTAATTGAGTTGCGCTCCGGAAAGTTTCTCACTAAAGTAAGCTATGGGGGCGCTTCTCTTGTGTTAACACACCTCCTACGCCATTAGCACTAGCATCGCAATGAATCTCAAAAGGCTTGTCGAAGTTGGGTAAAGCAATCATGGGAGCATGAGTAAGCAAATTCTTAAGCTCATTGAATGCGGCATCTTGGGATGGTCCCCAAACAAAAGGCGCATTCTTCTTGCTCAAAGCATGTAAAGGCGAAGCAATGGTGCTAAAATCCTTCACAAAGTGACGATAGAAACCCGCAAGGCCAAGAAAACTACGCACTTGATGCAAGTTGGTTGGTTGCGGCCAAGTCTTAATAGCATTGATCTTGGACTCATCAACATGAACACCCTTGGAGGAAACAACAAAACCCAAGAAAACGAGCTTGTCAATGCCAAAAAGGCATTTCTCCATATTAGCATAGAGATGCTCTTTTCGAAGAGTTTGCAAAATGGTTCGAACATGGGTGACATGATCTCTAAGAGATTTGCTATAAACAAGGATATCATCAAAGTAGACCACAACAAATATACCAATGTAAGGGCGGAAGACATGATTCATAAGACGCATAAAAGTACATGGTGCCTCCGAGAGACCCATAGGCATGACTAACCACTCATACAAACCAAACTTGGTTTTGAAGGCGGTTTTCTATTCATCACCCTCTTGTATGCGGATTTGATAGTAACCACTCTTAAGATCAATTTTGGAAAAGATAGTGGCACCGCTAAGCTCATCAAGCATATCATCTAGGCGTGGAATGGGATGCCTATAGAGAACGGTGATAGCATTGATAGGTCTACAATCGGAGCACATGCGAAAGCTACCGTCATGTTTTGGCACAAGAATGACCGGGACGGCACAAGGGCTCAAACTTTCACACACATGTCCATGGTCTATGAGATGATTTACTTGCCTTTGTATTTCTTTGGTTTCTTCGGGGTTGACGCGGTATGGAGCTTTGTTCGGAAGAGGTGATCCGGGGATGAGGTCGATTCGGTGCTCAATGCCTCGTAGAGGAGGTAGACCTGGAGGTAGCTCATCGGGGAAAACATCTTGAAATTCCTGCAAAAGAGAAGACAAGACTAGAGGAAGAGTGTGAGAAGTGTTAGTTTGTGGTGCATTGTCCTTGCACACGAGGACGTAGTGTAGGACACTACATGGGTTCTCACACACTTCTCTTATCTCACGTTTGGTGGCAAATAGAACTAGGTTCTTGTTTTCGCTCATCGTGGAGGCACTCGATTTGGGCTTGTGGCGCTCACTCTCTTTTTGGTGGCTTGCTCTCTCACTATGATCTCCACGATGGGTGGCTTGCTTGTCGGTGATCACTTGACTTGGCGACAATGGACGGAGGACGTACTCCTTGCCCTTCATCTTGAAGATGTAGTGGTTCATTCGGCCATTGTGGATGACTCCTCTATCGAATTGCCATGGGCGTCCAAGGAGAAGATGACAAACAGTCATTGAAACGACGTCGCACTCCAAGGTGTCTTCGTAGGCGCCGATTTTGAAGGAGACTTGTACTCAATGCTCGACTTGGATGGTGCCAGAGTCACTAAGCCATTGCACTTTGTATGGATGTGGATGCTTTGTCTTGGGCAATTGGAGCTTGGAGCAAAGTTCTTCACTTGTGAGATTATGGCAACTCCCTCCATCGATGATGACCTTGACGGATCGTCCATTGATGCCAGCCTTGGTGTGGAATATGTGGCATCTTTGGTCTTCTTCTTGGTGATGTTGGAGAGTCAAGACTTTGGAGACAATAAGTGCGGGACTTGAGTCATCATCGCAAAAGACTTGTTCTTCTTCATTGTTCACTTGGCGGTGCATGGTGACTTGCTCAAGGGCTTCCATTTCGCCTTCACTTAGTGAGTCATAAGTGCCATTGTCATTGAAGACCATGGTTTGCTTGTTGGTGCACTCATAGGACTTGTGGCCTCGGCCTCCGCAAGTGAAACACTTTAAGGAACTCGTCTTGACGGTCTCATCGGTTGGGGCTGATGATGATGAAGCTCTCGGCTTGAAGTTGCTCATAGTAGGATGGCTTGTAGTTGACGAAACTTTCTTGGGACTTGACTTGTCGATGTTGGTAGTAGAAGGCTTTGTAGTCGGTGTTGGAGTTGTTGACGCTTGGGTGTTGGAGAAGCCGTAGGACTTGGATGAGAACTTGGCATACTCCAAATCATCTTGCACTTGGCATTCCGCTTTGGTAGCTTGATGCACTAGCTCGATGAGGTTCGAGTATGGTTGGAGGTCGGCGATATTCTTGATAGGATTATTGAGTCCATTCAAGAAACATGCCATAGTTTGCTCATCATCTTCTGTGACGTTGGCTCTTATCATGGCAATCTCCATCTCCTTGTAGTACTCTTCAACTCTCTTGGTTCCTTGCTTGAGTAATTGGAGTTTCTTGAAGAGGTCGCGGTTGTAGTAGGTAGGCACAAAGCATGCTCTCATGACATCCTTCATTTGCGCCCAAGTAGTGATGGGTGGTTCACCTCTTGCCTCTCGGCGCTCGATAACTTGTTACCACCAAATGAGGACATAGTCTTGGAACTCAAGGGATGCCATCACGATCTTCTTCTCTTCTTCATAGTTGTGCAAACGGAAGATCTTGTCAACTTTCAATGCCCATGAAAGGTACTCTTTGGGATCCTTGCTTCCGTTGAACTTGGGCATGGTGAACTTGAGTTTACCATAGCGTTGCTCTTCATTGTGTTGGGGTCGGGGATGATGACGCCCATGTTGTTGATGATTGTTCAACTCTTGTTTCTCTTGGCGCGGAGGGTTTTACTCCTCATGTTGCTCTTGTCGTGGAGGATCTCCAATGTCTTCATGCTCGTGATGAACTTGTTGTTCTTGGCGAGCTTGCAGAGGAGCTTGTCAAGCTCGAGGAGGAACTTGACGATGCACGCGAGTTTCATAAATCCTCTCGCGAACTTCTTCGCGAAGTGCTTTGGCATGTTCACAAGCTGGTCGGCCTCGATCGGCTACGGCTCGACTTGAATCTCGTAGGGCTTGTTGCACCTCAAGTGCTTGAGCATCATAGAGTTGTTGTTCTTGACGTTGTGCCTCGGCATCTTGTGCATTTTGGTGAAGACGTGTTCGCTCTTCCTCTTCATGTTGGCGTTGTCGTTGCCGTTCTCGTGCTAGCACAAAGGCTTCTTGATTTTGACGTCGTCGGTGCTCTTGCGAGTCGGTGTCGCGTAGAGGATTGAGTCTTGCTTGATGCTCGTTGCGCGCGGCACGGCGAAGAGTGTTCGATGTCGGTGTACTTGAGCCGGAGAGGGTGAAGTTGGAGTGGCGACTTGAACGGCTCCTTCTTGAAGTGGAAGAAGAGTGGTTGAGCAACAAAGCGCGAATATCGTCCATCCTTGCGTCATTCTCTTGCTTGTGATCATCGAGCTTGTGGTCGAAGTAGTCCCTTGTACGTTGCTCGGAGAGTCGCAAGTCGGTGGCGAGGTTGTCGATGCGGTCACTCATGGCTTGTTGCTCTTGATGCAAAGCACGTTGTGCACCAAAGAGGTGACTCTTGGTGATGAAAGAGTTCATGTCGTCATCTTGCTCCATGAAGAGTGGGTTGGTAGAAGTACTTGGCCTATCCATCATTCCGAGACAAATGTGAGTGGTAGAAAGGGAAGAACGAAAACTGAATGTACCTTGACCGGAGTTGAAAGTGGATCGATGATCACTCCAATGTAGGACAAGGAAATAGCACAATTGGTACTAGCTCTTGTCGGTTTCTCACACCTACACAAGTAAAAGCTTATGGTGGAGCTTGGTTAGGATGGTGGCACAAATTTGATGCAATTGTAAGTGAGCTTCAATAATGTTGGAAAAGATTCGCAAGATGCAATGTAACAAGTAGACCAAGCATATAAGGTACACGGAAACACACACGCAAAAGGTAAGTGGGGTCGTGCAACCAAGGGTGGGCCAAAATGTGGAATCCACAAAAATGCTCTTGTTGCACAACACTAGAGAGACGCTAGCACGATTGCACAATAGGCGGATACAAGAACTTGTGCACAACCTACATAGGCAAAATGCAACAACTTCTATCCCAAGTATGCTCTATGCAAGGCGTTGCTATTATATGATCCAAGATGATCGAGTATGACAATATCAATGTTGTATGATGCTACGGTTCTTGCTTAAAAGCTCTTTCTTTATTTTTTTCTCTTTGCTTAAAAGCTTGTTTGGCTATTTGATGTTTGAGCTCTTTTCTCATGCAATGCTTGACGAACCAAGATAGCAAGTGAGTATGCGATGACAACTTTGTGACACAAGAGATGATACCAATATATGCAACAATGATGTATGTATGCTATGGGAAGTATAATCACTAATGTGCACAAGTCTTGTTGCCGGCAATACTCAATGGCTAGTCTCGATGGGTAAGCAACGCAAAGGAGTAAGGATATGATGGCTATCAATGTAATGTCAAGAATGATGTATCACGATACCAAGATGAATTTACCGTTCTTGCTATGGTATGGTGTCAAAATGGTGGCACGAATACCAAGTTGTAGTCGAGGTTGTCGTTGTTGATGACGCATCCGTGGCAAAGATGAGAGGCAGTGATGTCGATGTCGAATCGTACCTAAATAGCCGAAACACAAAAGGATACCGTGCCGCAACTCAAATTCTCAAACCTCGAAGTGGCAACACGTGTCGGAGTGCGAAACGGGCACAATGGTGGTGGTATGCGGAAGTGGTGATGGTGTATAAGTGGTCGAGGCAAAGATGCCAATCGGTTTTGACTGAAACTGGGTGGGGCGGTAGTACCGCTTGTGTAGGTGGTAGTACCGCTTTTCTGCTCGCGGGGACGGTAGTACCGCTGGGGTCGGGAAGATCGCAAGATCTGGATCGGGGTGGTTTTTGGGGCGGAAAAGGATGATTTCGAGGTCAAAATTCGAGCGATTTCATGGAGGGAAGGTGGAGAAAAATTGGGGAGATGCTAGATCCACTTGAAACCAAGCAAATCCACGGATCAAATCCAACAAAACATTAACACACCAACAAATCACAAAAAAATTGGGGCTATTTTTGGTGGGGAATTTCCGAAGGGAAAACTTTGTTTTTGCCACTCTAGCTTTTGCCATTTTTGCTTATGCCACTCTAGAATTTGACATCTCACTTTTGCCACTCTTTGATTTTGACAATACATCGCAAATGCCATTCTGTGGCAAAATCGATAATTTTTCATTTCACTTTTGCCACTCTTAGCTTTTGACAATGTATCACAATTGCCACTCTGAAAATTTTGCTTTTTCCACTGAATGGCAAAAGTGATATATTGTCAAAAGATAAGAGTGGCAAAAGTGAGATGTCAAATTCTAGAGTGGCATAAGCAAAATTGGCAAAAGCTAGAGTGGCAAAAACAAAGTTTTCCCTCCTCTGAATTAGGACGAAAAACAATAAAATTAGGCTAGAAACACAACGGGGAGGCTCTGAAATCGTGGTCAATGTGGCTCATGATACCAAGATGATGTAGGGTAGAACCCTAGTGGCCCGATCTTTCACAAAAGGAGCGGAATCCCGCGAAGAACATGAGGAACACAAAGGGGAAAATGAGAGAAACACAAGGGGAAACGAAGAGGAACGCTCAAACCAACATGAATAAGTCACACATGTGCTAGATCCTCGGGTACATAAAGTAAGATACACGATCCACGATCAACTAGGGACGATACACAGTAAGCGGTCTTCTCCGCGAGGAGGTCTTCATGTTATTCCCTAAATAGGGGTCTTGAATCCGCTTGGGGGATCGTCTCCCGTGGAGGCTCGAATCTCCGTGGAGAAGGTATCCAAGTGGATGAGCAAAGCTCTCACACAAATATGAGCTAATCCTTTGCTAACCCTAGTATGGAGCTAAGGGACAAGTATATATAGTCCAAGGGGTAAGTTGGGGGGATACATGGGGTGAAACCCCTGTCGCTGCGCGTAGGCAGGGCGGTTGTACCGGTCATGGGGGCGGTTGTACCACTGGGAGCTCAGGTACTGGTTCCTGGAGGCGTTTCCGAATGTGCTCAGCGGTTGTACCGGTGCCTAGAGCAGTTGTACCTGTCAGGTGGTTATTGCAGGGATAAACCGGTGTTGTACCGGCCTTGCACCGCTTGATGTCGGAAGCTTGACTGGTAGTTGACCGGTGGTCGAGCGGTTGTATCGCCCAGGCGGTAGTTGGGCGGTGCATGGGTGGTTGTTCCGGGACTTCTGAGCTGGGATGATGTTCTTCATGCTCTTGATGTCTTTCTTGCATCGTGACTTCTCCTTGGTTGCTTACATGGTACCTAAGCACACAAAGCATCTCCGTTTGAGGTAGTAGCCATGTCTCAAGTGGGTAAAAGGGAAGTTCAACAAGGAGAGAGTTAACCTCGTTCTCAATGGCTCTTGCACGGGCTCTTGTCATTGGTCCAAGTGGTATCGTGGGAGATGTAGGTAGGTCCATGGGGATGACCTTGGGATGCTCCGCATCGTGGGATCACCATGAGGTCCAAGGTCACCCTCCCCCCCGAAGAAGCCGCCGACAGGGGTTCCGACGAAGAGCAGGTCGGCATTGATCTCCCGAGGTGGTGCTCCTGCCCTGACACCGGCCGGTGCCGCCGCGGGCCCAACTACTGCCTCCTCGTCTACTCCTGAGACCTGTGCGCCCGCGCCCCAGGCTGCGAAGCCTTCGGGCTTCGCACTCCAGAAGGGGCCGAGGGACTACGCCGTCGTGGACCAGTAAGTGCTTTGCCCAGATTTTGTCCTTGCTCCTGCTGCCGCTTCTTTACGCCTTTCCTTGCTCCGCCAGGCCAATGTCGGCGGCAAAGAAGAAGAAAGAGGGAGCGCCTACGCCTTCTAGGACCCAGCAGCCCACCACTGTCGCGCCTCCTCCAGCGCAGAAGGGTGGCGACGGCGCCCATGTTTCTCCAGCTCGGTCATCCTCGCAAGGCCCGGTGGAGCAGCCTCAGGAGAAGGCGACCTCCACAGCCATGGCGGCTCCGGAGGCGCCCATCCCCAGCTCGCCCGTCGATGTTCCAAAGGTTCAGGAGCCCCGAGTTTCTTCTTCTGCGCCGCTAGCGCGTAGGCCACGGCGATGACGCTGCCTCCTCCTCCTCCCATCATGCCACTGGCCCGCGACCCTACTGCTTCGCCTGACGCCCTAGAGGAGGTTTTTTCTACGCTGACCCGGCTTTGGGGTGACCTCCAAAGCCCCGACCGCCGCCTGGCGTCAGGACACCTGGAGCTGATTTCGGGGTGGCTGCGTTCCAACGCGTCCATCCGGGCGGCGTGGAGCCATGTCGTAGGGGCTTCCAAGGAAGGGGAGTAGGTCGTTGGTCTGGCCGCTGCTGCCCGTGACGTAGCGCTGAAGGATGCCGATGCTGCCTGGGAACGCTGCCGGTCGCTGGAGGCCGAGCTGGAGACCATGCGCAATGAGCGCGTGGCCGAGGCTCGCGATCGCAAGGCGGAGGAGGAGAAGATGAAGGACCGAGAAACGCGGTCGCCGGTCGTGACACCGAGCTAGAGCAGTCGGCGAGGGCACAGGCCGCGGAATGCAGCCGTCTGGAGAAGCTGGAGAAGAAGGTGGAGGCGGATAAGACTCAGCTGGAAGCCAAGGCGAAGGTTCTGGCTAAGGATCGCGCGGCCTTCAAGTCTCCCGAGTAGAGGTCCCGCAATGCACTTCAAGAGCTCTACGAGAAGGGCTTGGAGAAGTCGTTGGTGACTGATGACGAGGGCCCCTCCCAGCTGCTCCCTCATCTTGTCACGACGCTCGAGGGCGTCGTCCACGGGATCGGCCCCATGGTGGAGGGGGAAGCCCGCGCGCTCTCCTCCTTCGCTCTGCCGCGCGTCTTCAGCCACCTCCATCTTCGCGACCCGGATGCCAATCTTGGCGAGCTGCTCGAGCCCGTGGAGGAAGGGCACTGCGCAGCTGCTGCCGCAGCCGTGAAGGGCCACGTGGAGGCCTGTTGAAGAAGTTGCATGCTGTCGATCCTACACCTCCAACTGACGGTGTCATTGATCCTAAACATCTGGCTGATGGTGTCATCAATCCAGCGATCGCGGTTGATGACACTGGCAATGGCGATGCTACCGACAGGGAGGCGCTCCCTGGCGATAGCGCTCGGGGCTGGAGAGGAGGCTTGTTTGTGAGCGGTGGCGCTGCTTCATGTTTTATCTTCCCGCGAACTTTCCTATGATATGCAACGTGCCTCATGGAGGCGTCAAAACTTCTATTCGGTGTTTGAAGAACAATATGTTTTGTAATATTTTGCTAATCTTCCATGATTTCCTTCCCGTCTGCTTGATGTTCTACGTCGGCGGGGCCAAGCCGTGCGCGTACCTCAGCCACCGTTGGGTCGTCTGGATCACTAGGACAGAGCCAAGGGGTGAGGGGCTACATGGCCAGTTAGGCTCCTGAGTAGTAATGCTCAGTAGTCCCCCTTAACGCGCAAACGGCCTACGGGGAGGAGATTCGAAAGTAGGCCTTAGCATTCTACGTCGGCAGGGCCCAGCCGCGCGCATACCTCAGCCGCCATTGGGCCATCCGGATCACAAGGACAGGGCCAAGTGGTGAGGGACTACGTGTCCAGTTAGGCTCCTGAGTCACGATGCTCAGGAGTCCTCCTTGACGCGCAAACGGCCTACGGGGAGGAGATGCGAAAGTAGGCCTTAGCGTTCTACATCGGCAGGGCCCAGCCACGTGCATACCTCAGCCGCCGTTGGGCCATCCGGATCACCAGGATGGGGCCAAGGGGTGAGGGCTACATGGCCAGTTAGGCTCCCAAGTCGCAATGCTCAGGAGTCCCCCTTGATGTCCAAATGACCTTCATACCTTTTCCTTTGCCGAGGCTCCACTAGGGAGGGACGCGTGACGACCAGGCCCGAGGGACCTGGCAGGGTGGCGTACGCTCGGGCA